>NW_027466559.1:187500-449042 GCF_050575085.1 Anarhichas minor | reverse complement strand
CTCCCTTATCTCGCGCACCATCCACCAAATATTGCTCCTCTTATCTGATTTGTCCACTGCGAGATGAATGTGTGGCCCTCTGTTTACTTTCTAGCTGAGAGCAATGAGCCCTCAAACCATTGTTTCTTACTGCTGTCCCATCCTTTTTCTCTCTCTTTATTAACTGTGTAAACTAGTGTTTTTCATGGGACATTATTATTAATGTTAATTTTGTATTTTTTAACACTTAACTAAATGTACTAACTAAATGTTTTATTTTGTTGTTGTTGTAATTGCTATTACATGTGTGCAGAAATGAGTTCGCCCTCTACATCTTTCACACAAACTTAGCCAGATGTGGGGGAAACAAATCATGAAATAAGTAATCAGAAACAGACCCCAATTAAGTACTGATAAAATAATAATAACAATAATAAAGAATAATTGAATGTGCACTAGCATCTGTTTGATCTGGCGAACTGCTTGGACCTCGAACAATGAGACAAACAATCTGAACTCGGGATCGTTTAATCTCAGCTCCTGTTGAATAGCAGCGTTTGGACACTAATTGTTGGAGCTGTGCTTTATGGTTAAATGGGAGGAGGCCGGCAGAGAGGAGGGGAAATTAGTCGCCGCGAAGCAGCAAAAATGATAATTCAGAAAATAAATAATCTGTTTATTGACGTAAACACGCACGCACGCCAAAAAAAGGTAATGGACGAATAACTACGTTACAGATTACGTCTTTCTCCAAAGGTTCATCCCGAGTTCAGCAAATCAACTCAATTAAGAACGCAGTGCGCTTGTGCGCCTGTCGGTTTTTCAGACGCGAGGCTGCTGCGGGTTTGCGCGTGCATGGCACTTGTAAAACGTCACACGTGAATATCGCTCCCTTTGAATGCGTCGTTATCTTTAAATACAGACACAATCTACAAGGTATTATTCACAGAAACGCCTCATGTAAAACGAAATGGAACATAAAAAAACAATAATACACATCTGGGTTTTTTTTCTGTAACCGACACGTTTGTGATAAAATGTGGAAATATAAGGAAAGTAATAGTAGTGAAATGAGCGGCGATAAGTGTCGACATATGGCCGCGGTTAACTCGATCAAACCCCATCGGCGGGCTGCAGAGAGTCGAATAACATCAATATAAATCCACCTGATACCTCCGCGTGTGACCCCCGCGCGGCTCGTAGCGCTGCGCCGAAGACGGTTAACGCGAGCAGAGCTGCAACACAACACGAAACACGCAGGCGGAAGACTCTTGAAGTGTTTCTGCAGGTTCACATGTCAGCGTGCACGCTGGTGTCATTTATATTTAGACAACAAAAGGAAGAAGGAGAAATGATCTGAGAAAAGAGAAAAAAATAATCAGTGTGTGAGTGTGAGAGCGAAACCCCCCCCCCCCCCCCCCCTCTCTCTCTTTCACGTCTACTGACCATTTTTCTTCAAAGTAATGATTCCAGCTCAATGTAGGCCTATATGACGGAGAGGGAGGGAAGGGTGTGACAGAACGAGGGGATGGAGGAGAGAGATAGAGCTGAAAGGAAGGGTGTGGAAAAGGGAGGGGGGATGAGGAAGGGAAGGAGAGGGGGGGCGCTTGGTTGTGCTCGGGGTGAACGGGAGGTCAGCGCGTCTCACCAATATTAAAATGTGTACCGGGGACGCGGAGTGACACGCCTCGCCCGTTAAACAAAGAGTGTGCCAAACTGGCAGATTAATTTGAAAACTTGAGTCCGTGCACACACGCACAACACTTAGCGCCTTAAAGAGCCCACCGTCTGCACACAGCAGCCCTGCTCGGTCTCCCTCAGCCCCGTAATGGCGCGCTGTAACACCGGGAAACACTCGGAACGGCCACCGGTGACGGGTGGGGGGTTCTTCATTATCATTTAACGCCAATTCGGTTGTTTTTTAGTTTTGTCTTTACGCACGAGAGCGCACCGGTGCTGGTGTGCAACGCTCCGGTGTCGTGTTGTCTTTGTTTTGTTTTTTTACGATGGATTATCGCCGTTAATAGTCTTACATGGAAAGTATGATTACGGTTATTCAACCGCGGGATTCTGAGCGATGCAGTTCCAATACAGCCTTGTTTACACTCTACCGGAGGACCGGAGTGAGTGCGTCTCCGCGCGCGTGCGTGCGAGCGGGGTTGTCCACGAAAATGACAGCGACTTTTTTTCTTCTTCTTCTTTCTCTTTTTTTAAAGACACCACGAAACCCGAAGAGGTCAACAAACCTGTGGCGTCGGAGGAAGAGAGAGAAGGAGGACGTGGATGCTGAATGGGACGCTCCTCTGTACGGAGGGAGAGAACCAAAAGTAAAAGAGCACAAAAGAAGAAGAGTGGAACACATGCTGCCGATTTGTTGGAGATGTACAGAAGCAGGAGAAGAGGGAAATGCAATAGCGACAACTAAGAGGAAATAAAATGGTTGAACTTGATGTGATGTCGACGCCAGGAAGGAGATCCGCGAGCTACAGAAGAGTGAGTACACAAAAAAATAGAAATCCGCTGTAGAAGAGGAAGCTGCCTCATTTGCATATCGCTGTATGTGTGTATGTGTGTGTGGCAGGTGCTTTGCCCATGCTGTGAGGAAGGGGAAGACCACGTGTTGCAGTAAGCTGCCGCAGCCCCCCCCCCCCCCCCCCCCCTTCCTCCTCTTGTCACCAGGAGCCCTTTAGTTCATAACAACGTTATCAGTTTATATGTTTTTGATCGATGATGGGCTGTGTGCGTCACGCCGTGGGGATGTGAACTGCGTGTTTCCTCTCCGCGCGCTCCATGTCCTTCCCTGTCATCATCATACTGGTTGAGAGCAATTAAGTCACCTGGGGCTGTGTGACGTCAGGGCGCACCATGGACGTTTTGGCAACAATGTAGCGTTTGCTGTGTTCAACCAGAAACTAGCTTTTACTCTGTTTTACGTTCAAATACCAATGGACATTTTCAGATAGATAGATGAATGTATATACGTATATATATAGGTATATATATATATATATATATATGTATATATATATACGTATATATATATATATATATATATATGTATATATATATATATATATATATATGTATATATATATATATATATATATATATATATATACGTATATATATATATATATATATATGTATATATATATATATATATATATATATGTATATATATATATATATATATATATATATATACGTATATATATATATATATATATATGTATATATATATATATATATATATATATATATATATACGTATATATATATATATATATATATGTATATATATATATATATATATGTATATATATATATATATATATATATATATATATACGTATATATATATATATATATATATGTATATATATATATATATATATACGTATATATATATATACGTATATATATACGTATATATATATATGTATGTATTTTTAAATACATATATATTTATATATATTTATATATATTTATGTATATATATGTATATATATATATAGATAGAGAGATAGATGGATGGAGCTTTCTAGATAACCTCCTCAGGATAACCTCCCCCCCCCCCCCCCCCACACACACGCACTATCACCAATATGGCCACTGAGGGTGAAGGCGAGGTCGTGGCCAGTGGGAGGTTAAAGGTCATGGACAACTTTCTCTCCCCCATGGCCTTAAATTCAATTCTGAAACATGCTTTCATAGCTTTATGAAAAAAAAAACAATACAGAATAGTCAGCTGAATTGTTTTGGGAAAGAAACAAAATACTAAAATTGCGACAAAGAAATAGTTTGGTCACGTTCCACGTGTGGCATAATTATACTCCAGCAGAAAAGAGATGAAGAAAACACAGTATGAATAAAGAGTTTGTTTTGGCTCCGATTTCTCTGCTTGACTACTGCGGTTTTTATCAGCTCACATCCAAACGCGTGGCTTTCAGACCCGTGCCGAATCCCGTATGGCTGCCAACACCATGCGCCTGCGGTTCCAGCTGTTTATTTCCCTCTGCTGATTGCTAATGTGCCATTTTATTTTGATTATAAGCTGGCTGTGGAATAAAACGCCCCAGTCTATGGGGAGCGTTGTTTTGTTTTTTTCTTGCGCGTCGTGTGTGCTCCTCCATCAACACAAAGAGCCGCGGTAATACCGTTCACATCCGGCCCTGTGTTCACAGCTTTAGAACGTGCTACTGGTTCATGTTTAGAGGCTGTTTATGCGCGTATATTTGGCACCGACAACGATCACGCGGGCGCTGTGAGTGCAGCTATTTTTAATGCGGCCTCGCGACTTGTCTGGCCTGCAGAACAGGACGATATAGTTACAGTTCGACTGTAAGAAAGAAGGAGGGAGGACGTGTTGGAGAAGACGGCGGCACAATGGAGTTACTGGATTGTATTAAGGGAGAGCACATCTCATCTGGTCATTTTGTAGCCAGCGCAGTCTGCTGCATTGAGAAGTGTATTTAGTGTTGCATATATAAAGGCACATATATATACCTGTGTGTGTATATATATATATATATATATATATATATATATATATATATATATATATATACTGACCCTGCCATACGGAGGAAAAGGTCTACTTCATTTGTCCTTCCCTGTCCGGTGTACTTTGCATGACAATAACCAGGGGAATGGACCTCGATGTATTTTTCAAAGTGCACAAAAGAGCAAAAACGCATTTCTCTTCTTCTTTGTTGGCCTGCAGCTTTTTCACCTCGATAATATTTCACAACACTGACATGTGGGTCGCTGCAGATAATGGCGCCGTTTAACCCCTCTATATGTTCCATTTAAGGCCCGCCGTTAGAATAAATATATAAAAAACTACATGGCTTTTTTAAAGGCAGGGTAAAAAAAAAAGACAATTCCATTTTTAATGGTGCAGACGAACAAGCTTTTAGCGCATTGTCTTCACTATTTATCCCTTCTTTATGACAAGAGCCGGGGCCATACAAACGATGGAATCTTACCTCAACGCTCGAATCCATTTAAGACCCGAGTTTAATCCCAAATGTAGGGCGGAAGAAGAAGCAGCAGCAGACAGCGGCGGGTCTGCGGTTTATTTCTGTAGCTTTGCGCCAATAACTTACTGCGCGTGTTTGTGAGCCGCTGATGGGACAAACTTCTTAGAGAAGCTCGTAAATTGTGAGTGTGACTGTAAAGTTATATTTTTCACGCTCTCTTCCGCTCCCTGAATATTTTATTGCTTTGTGCTTTGTGTGCGTGTGTGTGTGCGTGTGTGTGTGTGTGTGTGTGTATGTGTGTATTTTTGTGTGTGCGTGTGTGTATGTGTGTGTGTGTGTGTGCGTGTGTGTGTGTGTGTGTGTGCGTGTGTGTGTGTGTGAGAGTGATATTATGATACTAATGACATTTGAATGAACCAAACTGCAGAATGGCTGTTTTTTATTAATTTTAATGAACTACTAATTGTTTCTTATTTGAAAGCGAGCAGCTGTATAGTGTTATCTGAGCCCTTTCTTTTATTTCCTTGATGCCACATTGCTACATGTCTGTATATAAATGCATGTAGTGAGAAATCCGGTTCTTCCCGTATCTTTCAAATCTAAATGTGTGTGTGTGTGTGTGTGTGCGGGTCTCCGGTCAGCGCATTGACCTCTACCTGTAGCGGAAACATGGGGCCTCCCGTCCCACTGAATGCTCACTGCTGACAAACTTGACAGAGGGCCGGGAAGTGCCGCAGTCAGACTCAACACACCTTGATCGATACCTGAGATGCCCCCGCTGCAAAATAAAAGCGGGAGGTCAAGGTGACAGAAACACGCCCACACCGGTGCAAAATCACAACGAAATTGAGACACGGTTCAAAAACCAAAACCAAAAACCACAGAGAAACACTGAAAGGTAACAGGAACGATGCAGACTGAGGCAGGTTGACAGCCTCTCCCGCCAGTCTGAGGAGAGGCTTTTTTGTTGTCCATGTATGTTGGTGATGTATGAGCAACTTTTTTGAGGGAACAAGAGAACAGCAATATTGCCTACAGCAGGGAGGGGAGAGCCGGTGTCACAAAATCAATGTGGGAGCAGCACAGGAGCACACACGTGGGAAATAACGCAGGCAAAACGCTTTCAAAACGCACGAGGACAAGCACAAATTATATTTCATTTTTGCTCTTAACCCAGCATATTAATGTGATGAGAAGTGCACTAAAATAACGTCAAATATGACCTCCTTTAAGGCTTAATAAAGCCTAATCAAAGTTTTCTTTTAATTTAGATTTAATGTGTATATATATATATATATATATATACATATATATATATATGTGTATATATATATATGTATTTATATATATATATATATATGTATATGTATTTATATATATATATATATGTATTTATATATATATATATATATATATATATATGTATTTATATATATATGTATATGTATTTATATATATATATATGTATATGTATTTATATATATATATATATGTATTTATATATATATATATATATATATATATATATATATAAATACATATATATATATATATATATATATATATGTATATGTATTTATATATATATATATATATATATATATATATATATATGTATTTATATATATATATGTATATGTATTTATATATTTATATATATATATATGTATTTATATATATATATATATGTATATGTATTTATATATATATATATATGTATTTATATATATATATATATATGTATTTATATATATATGTATATGTATTTATATATATATATATGTATATGTATTTATATATATATATATATGTATTTATATATATATATATATATATATATATATATATATATATATATAAATACATATATATATATATATATATATATATGTATATGTATTTATATATATATATATATATATATATATATATGTATTTATATATATATATGTATATGTATTTATATATTTATATATATATATATGTATTTATATATAGAGAGGGAGAGATAGATGGATAATTAAGAGTGCAGGGCCTCCTTTGTGTTAGTTATATTCCTTTTTAATTCAGTTGGATCAGAGTTTTCGAGGACAGACTTCAATTCATTTGGCATAGTGAAGGGACATTTATTCATTTATTCATTGGTCCATCCATTCTTCAGTCGAATCAGTCAGGACCATTTTTGATAGGACAGTGTTTCCCCGCGCCAAGCGATCTGTCTTTTTTTCCTTTCATTAAATCGTATCCATTCGGTTAGAACGCTCCACGGGTGGAGCTGCCAAGATTTTTTCTTTCTTTCTGTTACTCTTTCTTTTTTTCTCTTCTTGTTCGTTTGGATAATTACAACTGTATAATCGGTGTGGTTGTTTACGTGGTTGGAACGCTTATGGGACATTTTGAATACAATTTTGAATAAAACATTCGTTTTAAACGGAGTAGTGAGAGACTAAATTGGGCATGGAAATATTCAAATTGATTAAAGAACAGGAGGTATACGTTTTTTTTGGTCATAGTCGGAGGCCTGTATATTTGCAAATGATATGATTTTATAAGGACTATAATAAATAATATTTCATTTCCCGGACACAATACATTTGTACTGTTATTCCTCATTATAACAGCTTAAACAATTCCAATACAGAATTTGTAAATTAATGCACATTATATTAAAACAAGGTGAATATGCCTTCATTTTTATTTACAAGATTTATTTCGCTAACAGAACTCAAACAGGACAATAACGCAGCTCTCGTGCTCCCTCCTCTCCCTCACACAAGAGCTGCGAAGATGTTCATTTCCTTATCTCCTTCTTTTATTCGCCAGTCAGTTCATCGTCGCCCCCTCGACTCGCAGGAAGTGTTACAGCATTATAACTTCATTTCCCAGATCCCCACCAGCGGCGAGGAGGTCAGGGGGGTCGGGAGCGGTACAGACGGAAATATTCCAGTGCGGCTGTGGCGGGGAGTTTTATGAAAGCAATAAAAGTCCATCCACGGTGTAACCCTCGTGCCTCCAGAGAGCCGCTGTCTTCTATATCTACCCTGTAGATCCGGATTTGTGTACAAATCATTAAAACAATCACAAATTCGCTTCTAGGGGAGTATATAGTGGATTTATACGCGACGGCAGCGATGGATCCAACGCAGGAGCGGGAGGCCTTTGAGCGGCTGTTATTGGCTTGTAACGCCTTATGGATCGCTGCTTCACACTTGATTTTCTCACAAGTGGAACTGCAAAGGTTAATAAAAATGTCTCATGCACGAATTTGTATTCCACATCAGCGTTGACACGCGCGAATTCATTCATTTCAAGACATTATTGCTGGTTTATGTTGATGGTAACTCAATCCAAGTTTCGTTACACTTTTATTTATATACTTTTACATCATTTTTTTTCCCGCAGTTGAAGGCCGATTCCAGGTTGAATTGGACTCTTTTTTATTTATTATTTGTCCAGTTGAAAAATGATGCGGTCGACTTTACTGTTCATCTAAAGGGGGTTGGGTATGTGTGTATGTGAGGGGGGGGGCTAAGGTTTCGATTTAGAGACGGTCAATTTTTCTCGAAACAAAGGACTTGGATATCTCCATCATCTTGCCTGTGTGTGTGTGTGTGTGTGTGTGTGTGTGTGTGTGTGTGTGTGTGTGTGTATGTGCACATTCAGTCCCACTGATAACATCACAGAAAGCGCCTCCTCTTTGATTAGAAAGAACACATCTTTGCAGCACATTTTATGTGTTTGTGTCTTGCTTCTAAGCTCTCGAACCGCATGCAGAAAGTTTACTGTAGAGTGTGAGAGAATGCTGGTGAACGTGTGTGATTATTATTCTTTATAAAGCAGCGTGTGGTCGAATCTCTGTGCGTCCTCACTTTGCGCAGTGCAGGTTCAAGTCCTTGCTTCATGGTGTTCTGTGTCTGTTTATGGTAATGATAAGGTGACACTAGCGTTAGAGTGTGTGCTACATGGAAGTGTGTTAGTGGTTGAAACGGGGGGACAAGGTTGTAAAAGTCAGCTCGTGTGAGCGGGTCACGGTTGAGGAGATGAATTTCCTCCAGCAGGAAAAAACAACAAAGAGCTGTGTATCTTCTGTTCGGTAAGCTCAAGGGCAAAAGCAGCCGCGCGCGGTCTGGACCCGGCACATGGACTCTCCATGTTAATATCGGGGAAGTGGAGGAAAACAAATACACATCCTGTTTGTTCATGCTGGGCAAAAAGCGACCCGAGGCTGGATTATCATGCAAAGGGAGGGGGGGGGGGTTAAATGTGGAGTGGCTCTCCTGCAAAGAGCCAACCTGTGACGGACTCTCTCCTTCGCATAATGCAAAGGTCTGCTGGTGATTTAGAAGGCCCGTGGAACCTGAATTAGTTGATGAATTTTCTATCGATCCTAAACAAGCCAGATTTATCTCTGACATGGTGCTGCTGCTGGGTGGCGGTGGAGCACTCTCCCACTCCCCGTTATTAGGGATTTAAAAGAAAAAAAACGTTGGTAAGCACGTCTCTATACAC
Organism: Anarhichas minor; assembly: GCF_050575085.1. Taxonomy (NCBI): domain Eukaryota; kingdom Metazoa; phylum Chordata; class Actinopteri; order Perciformes; family Anarhichadidae; genus Anarhichas; species Anarhichas minor. Next base: position 439,572 of record NW_027466559.1, on the reverse strand, counting down.
ACACACACACACACACACACACACACACACACACACACACACACACACACACACATACACACACACAAATATATACACAGAGGGTGGTGCAGGCGCCACTTGAAATCCCCCCGAGCGCTTTCTTTCCACTGCTTCTTTTTTTTTCTCCTTCTTTTTGAAGTCCCAGCCAGACGCGTAAAAGGAGAGAAAAAAGGTTCGTTTGCATCACGGAGGACTTGTCATCTGTACTGTACTCTTGTTGCTCGCGTGTGTCCGTTTGCGCGTGCGCCTTCCTCGAGCTCGAGCCGGAACGCACTTGTATTATTGTTGTGATTCTCTGGCTGCTTTAGGGCGGTGTGCGCGCCGACATGTGGTGGAGGGATCTGCAGAAGGGGGAGAGAGAGGGGACGGTGTTTGGGAGGCTGTGAATGCCCACAAACGGAGGCCATATGATGGTGCGCGTGCGGGGGCCGTGTATATGCTTAATCCCATTTCCTTATCCGGGGTTCATCCCGGAGGCGCGCCATTGGCCGGCCGCCGTCACGTGGCTTCTTAACTTTGTTCACTTGACAGAAAAGTAGGAGGGTTCAACGGAACAGGAATAACCGAAGAGTAAAGGGATGAGATATAAATTTTAGTTATATATTTTCCGAGTAGGTGCAATTCCACAAAAAGACTGACATTAATGGCCATGAGCTCCTATTTGATCAACTCCAACTATGTGGACCCGAAGTTCCCACCGTGCGAGGAGTACTCACAGAGCGACTATCTGCCCAGCCACTCTCCGGTCTACTACAGCTCCCAGAGGCAGGAGGCTGCCGCCTTCCAGTCGGACTCCCTCTACCACCATCAGCACCAGAACCACCACCAGCAGCGCGGCGAGCCGCCGTACACGCCGTGCCAGCGTCCGGGGCAGCCCGCCTCGGTGGTGATTTCCCCGCGGGGTGAAGTCCTCCCCGCGGCTGGGCTGCGGACGGCCGCCGTCCCGGAGCTGAGCCACCGCTCCGACTCGGTGACGCCCAGCCCGCCTCCGCCCGCGACTTGCGGCATAACACCCCACAGCCAAGGCAGTTCGTCCCCCACGAGCGCCAAGGACCCCGTCGTCTACCCGTGGATGAAGAAAGTCCATGTAAACATCCGTAAGTGCTGCATGCAAACTTCTTCCTCCCTCTCCCCCCTCTCTCTCTCTCTCTCTCCCTCTCTCGCTGCGCCTTTGTGCATGCCGTGCAGTCAGCTAGGTGTCCACCGTCTAAATCGACGGCTTCCCCTCCCTGTTTCCCGCTAGAAGCAGAAGAGTAGCCCTTGGGTCAAGATTTACGATCGTCTGTTTGCAGGGCCAATATAATTACACCCTCCATAAATTTTTATTACACCTCTCCGCCGAGGTGCCTTTTGAAGTCCGATCTCCGGCGCGTCGGCTCTAATTCCTCGCCTTATGACAACTCAGACCGAGCCCATAAGTTAGCTTTTATGCTTTGGTAATTTGATTTTAAGTGGTCGGGTTGTATAAACGGTGTACTTTACTCTGTCGAGCCTTCCTTCCCCACTCGTTGTTCCAGGGGAGGGAAAGTTTTATGGCAGCTGAAATATTCATGTTTATGGAGCCGGCCGTAAAAACGCTAATGTAAAACCGAATAGCTGCAGTCTATTACGGCTCCTCTCTGTAATCTTCCAATAGACTTGCTGCCTATATGCGCGTTGGGATAGCTGGAGTTCGCGAGCGCGACCACAAAAATAAAAACAATGCCACTTTTGTAAAGTCACCGTAATGATTTCACTCCACCGGTAAGCACAATTCTCTTGCATATTTTTTTCTTCTCCCGTAGCACAGTTATTTTAGCTGTCAACAGACTCCGCTGCAGCATGTTTGATCGCTGCTAGCGTTTGGTATTTGTTGAATCATCACAAAGTCGGCCATTCAGTGCCATCGTGTATACCCCCCCCCCCCCCCCACACACACACACACACCCACACACACCACCACCGCCACCTTTATCCTCAATCAGTTTATACAAGGCAGACAATGCTGCCATAATTGCGCTCAGTCCGTGGCATCGAAACGACCGCATTTAAATGTTCTGGTATGTGCGCACACGTGTCAGAGCGGCACGATTTTTTTGTCAAGCTTTTAGATAATGCGGCTCTCAAATCACAACATTTGGACACCAGCGTGAGGCTGGATGCGCTGAGAGGATCCACGCCGCCGCAGGCCCTGAAATGACACCTGACAACATGTGAGCCTGTAGTGTGAAACAAACGAGTTCCGCCGTAACAGCTGTGTTTGCGAGCACGCGGGCCAACAGATTTAGTGGTAGGATAAAAGGGGATCGCGATCATTAAAGGGTCTGCAAGGTTACGGCCATTTTGTATCCCATCAGTAGGTGGCCGTGGCTTTATCTCTCCTCGTTGCATGCTCATAATGCCCTGACGTTTTTATTCCTCCGTGGGGCTTGGTGGGCTGTTTTCAGTTTCGCACGTTACCGCAGACATCTGTGTTGGGTCCTCTTTAACGAGCCCACAGTTATAAAACAATAACTATGTATTTTTAGTGAAAGCCAATTGTTCTACTGTAACTATTATAAATATGAAAGCAGTGGCTTGATATCCTGTATTATTTATAATTGTATAAATTATAATTATATATAATTCATGTTATTGTGGCAATTATTATTATTATTATTATAAGTAGTATTACTATCATGACCATAGGCTATATTTTCGAAATTAATTGAAATTATTGTGTTTTCTTATTTTTTTGCTTGAGTGGAGTCGTGATGCTCATATATTCCCGTTGTTGTTCCACAGTGAGCTCGAACTACACAGGCGGGGAGCCGAAGCGCTCGCGGACGGCCTATACGCGCCAGCAGGTCCTGGAGCTCGAGAAGGAGTTCCACTACAACCGGTACCTGGCGCGCAGGCGCAGGGTAGAGATCGCCCACACGCTGTGCCTGTCGGAGCGGCAGATCAAGATCTGGTTCCAGAACCGCAGGATGAAATGGAAGAAGGACCACAAGCTGCCCAACACCAAGGTCCGCTCCGGGACCAACAACAACAACAACAACAACAACAACACAAACTCCCAGGCTCTAACCGGCTCCCAGAACCGCGCTGGGCCCCTATAGCCTGGTTCTCCGGCTCTCTGTTTTATGGTCTTCCTCTCCTTGTTCCAAAACTGAACGCCGAAGCGGCAGCCGCGCTTGTAACCACCGGAGCCCGCACTTAGGACCGGAATAACGCCTGTGCTCTGGAGGAGGATGGGGGGGACATGTCACTGCCGCCTGTTCGGCCTTGATATGTGCTGATGTTACACTCTCTAACATGACGTTATGACGTGGGAGGGGGTGGAGGGGGGAGAATTCCCATTCATGAAACAATGAAATGAACAAAAGTAGGCGAAGGAGACTGAGTGAAGTGAGAAAGCGCCGCGGCCGCTCCTTTGCTTTCCCCTCCTCGTTCCCTCTCTGTCCCTCCCTGCTTTTTATGTCTGTCTTTTATACTCGTCTCTCTCTCTCTCTCTCTCTCTCTCTCTCTCTCTCTCTCTCTCTCTCTCTCTCTCTCTCTCTCTCTCTCTCTTTTTCTCTCTCTCTGTCTCTCTATCTCTCTCTCTTCCTCTCTGTGACGGAGCATAAGACGGTATAGGCTGAGGATAATGTGCCCGCGTGCGTCTATTTTTTGTTTTTTTTTGGTGAAGATGGATCCTCGTTTTCATCTTTAATCATGCCAAACTCGGGCCCCATTTGTCATGTTTACTCTGCAGGTACAAAGAAAAGGGGTGAACCGTGGCTCTGCCCATTACCCCCCGCCCCCCCCAAACCACTACCCCCCCCCCCAACTCACGCACGCACGTGTAATAAATGGAACTCTCGTTTCGTCAGGAGAAGTATTCTTACACCCCGCCACACACACACACGCACACACACACACACACACACACACACACACACACACACGCACACACACACACACACCCCCCTCTGTCCGTCCTTATAGCACTCCGCCATCAAATATTACCTCCGGTGTGACCCGGTATGACACCAGGCAGTCTTCCGCCTCGCTGTCATCACTATAACTGTTGGTATTTCTGTTTTGTTTGACGACAAAATATAGCTTTTTTGAATGAGTCATTTTATTTTTTGAATTCAGTATTGATTGTAAAGCCGTACTCCGTGCTGCTTTCTTTTTTCATTTCTTTTGCTGAGAATGACAAGGAGCGTTTACGTGGTTCGTTGATTGTTGATGTCGTGATGTTGTATACAGGGAAGCAGACAGACAGGGTGAATCCAGAGATATTAAGGAGCGTATACCGAGCAGGGTTTGTAAAGCTGCCTGAACAAAGGACAATAATATCCAAACCAAAATCCTGGTACGAGTAGCGCAAGAACACATTATAAACCCAGCACTATGATACAATGTACTACCTATTACCTCAGTTCTACTTATATAAATATATATATTTTTATTTCTTTGGTCCTCTTATTTCCGCTCGCTCGTTCAATGAAGTGACAGCTTTTCGAGCTTTTTATATTTTTGAAATTGTGTGACGAGTTATTATAATAATAATAATTATTACCTGCAATACAATACAAAGCGCTATTCATTTCTTGTATGTGTAAGATTTAGAAAACAATTATGTAATTTAATTATAAGCGATTGTTCCAGTCATGGACATTGAGAAAACAAGGAGCCTTTTTATTGCATGTCTGAATGGTGTTCACTTTTTCTTTTCTATTTCTTCCTCTTTGTCTTTTCTCCGCACATTAAATGCGCGCGCACTTCCTCTCCCCTCCTCGCTACTCCTCCTCCCTCTGTTCTGTCAGCTTGTTTTTACACCTTTTATTCTGCAAGTGTTGTTGTTTTCTTCTTGAATTGGTGTTATTTTATTTACATTCCAAAGATCACGTTTCTATCGTTATTGATGGTGATAATTATAACGATGATGGTATTGTTGAACATGTGTGACCTCCTGCGATGTGTAAGCGGCTCCTCTCTCTGCTTATGCCTCCTCAGTGTCTACCTTCCTATTATTTGTAAATAGTTCATAGAAATTTAAATAAATGGCTAAAAAGGTTAATTCTCCATCCTCCTCTCTCTTTTGTTATCTTATCTCAGAATTCTGGGTTCCTCATATTCTTCTAAATTTCCCAGCATATAATATTGTTAAAGTCAAGAGGTTTTATTTTTCTACAATTTGTCATAATAAAATTTGTAATATTTTCCTTTTTTCTGCCTCCATAGAAGGTCTGAAAGCAAAAACAAAAAAGAAAAAAATATATATATATACATATACATACACACACGCTCCCACGTGCACACACAATAAATAATTTCATTTCATTTTACTGTTGGTTTTGCCCACAAACGCACATAAGACCTGTCTCGAGAAATCAGCAGCCTGCGATGATTAATCTGTCCCGGCCATGAGTGATCTTGGTACATTACGTCCTGTAATCTCGTTTTAAATCACAAACCGTCCCTCCGTTTCACTCCCGTTCTCCCGTTAATTTAACGGCTGCTCAGACGCGCTTGCACCGGCCCGACACAGAGAACGAGCCCCCCCCCCCCCCCTACCCCTCCTTCTTCTGAAAAAAACATTAAATAGTTTCTTGGTTCGTGGTATTTTAATGCTTTAATGAATGTAATTTTTGCACAACAGTTTTCCCCCCCACCGCTTCCCTATCGGTGTTTTCTAGACCGGTGCTGTGCGCGCATGTGTGTTTTATTTTTTTTATATATTACAAAAAGGGAGCGGGCCGGCGCCATAGCTCAAACCCTGACAACCAAATAGATAATCAACAAGACGAATGGCTTCTTTTGTAAGGCGCGGCCCCCGTATTAATTTTCATTTTCTTTTCTTAGAGCAGGTATCGAAAAATATAGAGCAAGAGGGGGGGGAGCGAGAAAATAGCATTCCTCTCGATGAACTTTAAACACAAAAAAAAATGTGTGCCCCTCAAATTGGTCCGCTCGTATTCCTCGGCCCAGAGAAGATTCCCTATTACTTGTTGGTTGATTTCTCCCTGGGCCTCTTGCCACAGAGACTCCCTCTGCCCATTTATCTGTTTTCTTCCTGTTTATGAGAGGCTGCAAAACGCCGCCCCTCCTATCCAACTGTAACGCCGAGGTGTGCTCGAGCGCGCACACGCACACTGCGCCAAAAATGGTAAAAAGGCTGAATCTATATACACCTTCACTGTTTTATTAGTGCAAAACTCAATTTAAATGTTTAATTTGCTCGGCTTCCAAGTAACAACGGTGCGTTTTCACTCCAGCCTAATGCTTAATATACAGGAGGGCTTATGTATATATATATATATATACCCCTCCACACACACACGATCATATTTGTCCTGTAATTTTCGCCGTACACCAATTGTGCCATATTGGAGAATCCAAACAGAACCCCCCCCCCCCCCCCCTAACTAATATACACACACACGCACACACACGTATGTGCCTCCACAATAACCCCTAAAGCCCCTCAGCGCTCTTGCAGTCCGAGTTGAAATAAATGAATTTGCGTGCCGAGTGACACCGCGCACAATAAAACTCCACCGAGGAATCTGTATTCTTTCTTAGCCCCCTTTATCAGCCGGGGCCTTCTGCCGCTTGTGTGAATGGGAGCAGATTTATTTTTTCTGTGAGGATGCCTACCACCCCCCCACGCCCTGTTGAAAAAAAAGTTCACCGCCATTATTTGCCGGACAGCACAGAAGGGACGGCACCTCAAGAAAAATGCGAGAATTATACAAGAAGAAGAAAAAAATCATTAATCACTTGTTCTTCTTTAAACACGTCTCCTTCTTTTTCTTCTCCTGCTCCTTCTTCTCTATTGTCAGTCGGCAGCCTCACACAAGACCCCTTCTGCCAGCAGAGAGAGAGAGACAGAGAGACAGAGAGACAGAGAGACAGACAGGGGAGAAGAAAAAAGAAGACGTCTTGGAAGACAACCCCCCTCCTCCTCCCTCCTTCCCTCTCCCACACATAAACAGTCACACACACCTCCCCTTCCCACCCATCGGCAAGCTATTTTTTTTCCTTTACACCCCACAAGTATCCATAAGAAAGAAAAAGTTTTTTTCTCTTCCTCATTGGAAAGAAGAAGATCCCTCCAAAGAAACTCCCAACAAACCAGTCAGAGAGCCCTCGCAGCGCAGGAGAAGATGGCCCAGAGGTCCACGACAGTGGTGGCATCCGAGGTAAGAGGCCTGGGAACTTCATTTCGTCTCCCCTCTTTCCGTCTTTTGGCTCTCCTTGCTCTTCTCATTTCGCCTGATGGCTCGGTTGGCGTTTTTATGGTTTTATTGCCCCCTTGCGCATTTGGCGAGATCAGGCGAAGGGAGCGTTTATGGCCGTGGGTGCTTTGATTCTTAGCGCAGGGCACTTTTGGAGTTGCGTGTTTGTGTTGGAAGGTGTGTGTGTTTCTCCCTGAGTTTGTGCAACTGTTTTTTTTTTGGCCACGGTGTCACTTTTGCGTCTGTTTGTCACTCGCGAGGCCCCACCGCTTCTCGCGCAGCTGTTGTCGTGCGTGAAATATGCGTCTGTCACGCAAGGGATTGGGTAAATGGAAATGTTTGCTTTTCAGATTTTTATTTTTTGAAGGTGTGTTTTACTTCACAGGGTTTATATTTCGCAGTTGGACCACAAACTTCACGCGGTCGCCAGTGCAGGCTCGCGCAGTTGAGAAAACGCTCGAGCTAATGCATGACAGAGTGGCCCGCGTGAATACTTCCTGGTTCCCCCAGAGCTTATTATACATTTTGCCTTGGTTGTGTTTCTCTGTTTATAAAGTGTTGCTATGGCCTATAGCTTTTAATGAGATACTATTGGATGCGTGAGCGTGTGTGCGTGTGTGTGTGCGTGTGTTGTCGTCCAGGTGCAAACAGGCTACGGAGACTGCGGTGCGGTATATGAATAATACGGTGCTCAACTGGAGAGAAGGATGCAGGGGGGAGGGAGAGGGGGAGAAAGAAAAATTAAAAGAACTGGGGTGAGGGGGGGGGGGGGCTGGTTAATGGATACTCTCGGTTACGCTCCAAAACAATTTACCTCGAAAACAAACGCCCATGCGGTAGCAGAGCAGCAGCGGCGGGCCTTCGGGATCGCACTCACTCCCGTGTGACCCCTTCAGAAATCAATCGCGGTTGGGATTAAAAAGTAGAAGGGCAGCGGGGGTGGACGCGGGCCGTGGCGTGATGCGATGCGTGGAGAAGTAAGAGAAACGAATGAGGGAAATATATAGGCCGCGGGAATCGAAGGGAAGGCAGAGAATGAGAGAGGAGGAAACAATAATCGATGGTCAAGCAGGGGCAGCGGGATGGCCAAGCTGTGCCGCAGAGGGTTCAACCAGGGGACACGTTTTTCTGACCAATGAGGTCCACTGGCTCTGAAGCCAGAGGCTGACCCGTGGTTACCACAACCTCCCCACCCCCATCCACACACACACACACACACACACACACACACACACACACACACACACACACACACACATACCCCCACCACTCCATGTCCCCCTTGACCTCCTCACAAGGTTTGCTGCTCCCTCGGACATTCCCAGACCTCCAGCCCCCCGGGCCACTTAGTCATAACAGGCCTGAGTTCAGGGCACTGTACCCCGGGGGCACAGCGGCTGTATCTCTGCTCCCACAGCCAGACAGACAGACAAGTGAACTAACCTGGGCAGGGAGGTCAGGGCAGGCCACTGTCTGTCTGTTCAAGGGGGTTGTGTTGAGGAGAACACATCTCACTGTTCAACACAACCACATGAATGTGTGTTGCTCCCAGCGGGGAAGATAGTTTTGTAAATGTTGCATTTGTCTCAAGGTTTGGTCAATCTGTCACCTGAAAGCAAAGCTTTTCAAATGTGGTGTTCTGTCTCCATCTGAAGCCTTAAACCCGATTGGGCAGTTCTGACTCTATGATCTGCTATGAAAGGGTCAGCTAGGCCTGCTGGTCCGGCTGAGAGCCAGATAATGTGCAGCCTGATGTTGGACAGTATTTGGACAGACTGGGACCTTAGTGTAAACAGAGCCGTCCCCTCCTGATTGCCTTGCTGAAAAGCTGCTGAGTTGTTGTTGTTGTTTTTAACTTCCAGGCTTGTTCCAACCATGTTTACAAGCTGTTATTCAGAGCAGAATTTCATACTTTGTTTGGTTATAGTTTAAGACATGACAAGCTGATCCATAGTAGTCAATAATTAGAACAACACAGGAGAGGATGCTGGTGTTTGTGTTACTGTAGAATTGATTGTGAGAAATTCAGTGAGCTGCAGCCATCATTATTTACCGGGATTGGGCTGCTGGTCATTTTCCAGCCTGGTAATCTGACCTGCATCTGGGAGGGGTGGGGGCGTTATGTCTGTGTGTGTGTGTGTGTGATGTTAAGCACTGATTAATCAAGGGCACATATTGAAATGCTGTTCAGTTTGGTTCCCCCATGCCCTCACTACCATTAGTCCAATACAGTGTAGATGGGCCCCTTCATTGTCTATTTCACATGCAACAGATATAATGGAGTTGCCTGCAATCTATAGCTCCTTGAACTGATGGATCCATGTTTTCATTTCAGTCAGCATCCAAAGATAGCAGACTGAATTATGGGGAAATGATATATCATATACATCTATGAGGTTCAGGATGCTGTTGGGATCAGACCTGTGACTCTTTGTTCAGCTCAGTCCCATCTATGTCTTTGACATGTTACAGTTGTAACATACTAAAGTTTCCCTTCTTGCATAAAGCTTCACTCTCACAGCTCTTGAATGTGTGCTGAAGCAGCTTTTTACACATGTAGAGCTAATTCGATTTTTTTTCTTAATACAGTGCACATTAATACAGTATGACACTATCACTAGTCACATGCCAGAGTGTTTAACTAACACAGCTCTGCAGCACTCTCAGCTAGTTAAAGTACATGTAGGACATTATAGATTCACCTACAGTGGATGAGATGTTTCAAGAGCTTCATTTACCAACAGCAGAGGAGATGAAAGGTCAGAGGTCACAGCTCCTTTGGGACTGTGAGACATATTTGGTGTCAGGAAATGATAATCCTTTCAATATCTTAACTTGCTCACTATGTTTTTACATTCATGTTTGCTTTTTTTAATTGAATATAAGCTAAAATGTATAATTTGCATCGTTTTTTTAAATATTATCCTAACACTTGGAGTCTTCAATTTAAAATAGTACAATCAGACAAACATTCATCAAAAGTATGTTTTAAAATCAGCCAACATTCGATCAAAGAATTAATAAACAAACATTCACATAATTCTTCAATCACAAACCAACTCTCTGACAGTAGATGGAGTTACTTTGAATCATTGATGCATCAGTTTACACCAGTTTACGTTCGAATCAAGCTGCTAATGAGTCCTGCTACGCATTCTACGTTTCCTTTCTGTGTTTTTTCTTTTCTTTCTGAATAAGAAATGTTCGACATCTTTAAACGTCCTGCCGGTAAATAGCGTGTCTCTGTGTGGTGTGAAGGTTCTGGGTGGTGGAGGAACGTACAAAGTGCTCAGGCGGAGACTAAATAACAAACTCTTTTCTTTGGACCTGTTTTACGTTTCTGTTAATTGCAGTACAAATAATCCAAATAAGAACTCGTGCTGCAATGCCTCTCATCATGTTGCAATAGAAGAGAAGATGTCGCAGTTTTCATAGCAAAACAAAAGCGCAGTTGCTCAGAATAAGAGCTTGCACGGAGTAAATCTCATTTCTGCCCTGAGCTCGTGCAGGTTCATTAAAAACGCGCTTGTGAAATTAAAAGTCCTGCTGCTCTGCTGCTGCGTACAAAGCCCGCTGAGCTCTTATTTAGTGAAAGTAGATATGACTTATTCTCTATCTCTCTCTCTCTCTCTCTCTCTCTCTCTCTCTGATTTGAAGCCTGTTCCCGCCTCCGTCTGTTGATACCTGTTCTTTTTGTCCTGGTGCTTCTCTCCATGTAAAAAGGCAGAGATCTGCGCGTGTACACATGTCGGCGGGGATTGGCAGATAAATAACTGTGGGGTGGAAGCGTGACGCTCTCGCGCGTCTGACCCGCAGCTTCACTGAGGCCGTTTCAGATCAGCTGTCGGAGCTGATGTTCAACGGCAGCTTTACACCGGAAGCTGCGGGCTTTTCCGGGTTTCAAAACAACGCGTTTGCGCAAATTTGACCAACTGTCTCCGGGTGTGTGCTTTGCGTGAACGTGCGAGTGCCCACATGCTTCAATCGTAGGCTGGCACACACACTTAACACATCCAACCAAACACCAACCTCTCTCTCTCTCTCTCTCTCTCTCTCTCTCTCTCTCTCTCTCTCTCTCTCTCTGACCTGGGGAGTCTCGCGGTGGTTAACTAATTGCTAAACAAATCGCCCGCGCGTTTTTTTTCTCTCTCTCTCCTTGCGCTCATTGAATTTATTATTCTGGAGAGCGCGAGGAGAAGAGAGGTCACGGTGCAGGCGCGCGGGCTGCAGGAGGAGGTCGTCACGAGAGATGTATGGCTGCCAGGCTTTTACTATACTGTGTGTGTGGATGTGTGCGCGGAGAGAGAGAGAGAGAGAGAGAGAGAGAGAGAGAGAGAGAGAGAGAGAGAGAGAGAGCGCGTGCGAACCATTTAAAAGTAGACACGTATTAAGTATTACAAGGAGAGTGCCAAACAATGGGTGCCAAGTTGCAACACGCGCACACACTCAGGCCTGCGCCGTGTATTGTTAGGCCGTGGCTGCTGCAGCGTAATGCTGTTGCAATGTGTTCTAGTGTAATATATTCAATAGGTGTTATGTATGATTATTACTGACGAACATAATCATAAACAGCAGCAAAACCATGAATGACTTTCTTACTGCACGTTTTAAGCGACAGACCGCATTGTGTCATCAGTTTTTGTTTTACGTGAAACCTGGCAACCCGGAGGATTTGAACGCTCAATTAAAGCCTTCTACTGATGAATGCATGCGATATTATCGATTAATAAGTCATACAAATACGCCTTTTATTCAGTCCCCTTTGTCCCCTGCAGTTGGACAGCGTCACAGTCTTCGTAAGGCCGCGTGCAGGCAACGGAGACAAGTGATGACTCCATACCGTTGTGTTCCAGCAGCGCTCATATCCGTTAGATGCGAGTGATACACTTCTGTGGCCCGTATGACTAATGATATATATATATATATTCATATAATAACAGGCCTGAAAACCACACGTAGATTCTGGCAAACAACCACTGTTATTGTGTCACACGTCAGAAACCTCCACCCGAGACGAAACAACTCATTTTGACCCCGACTTGCTTTATTGTTATTATTATTGTTATTATTTATTTCGATAGTATTAACCCTTTAATCGATTAAAGCCCTTCGCATAAGGAGTTAATTGGAACATTTTGCTACAGTTAGAATGCAATACTACTTATCAGTTATGCCATCTTGTCATATATTCATCATTATTTATAGATATCTCCGCACATGTGGAGAGACGTATAGCCAGCTCGTCGTACGGTTTATATCACCACGAGACAAAAACATCCAAAAGCATGTGGCCGAGTTGTGTTCGGATTTCCATATGAAACTGTTCCATATGAAGCCACCATTAGAAGTGCCATTGATCCAAGCAGCTCTCCCAGACTGTATAAAGGGAACACTGGGACAGTTCGAGCATTGTTCAAAAGCCATTGATCCTGTCACGTGTTCTTATTAAAACTCACTGAATTTACTAATAAAAGTAGAGACGGACGGGTTTCAGATAGGATTCAATAATAATAATATTAATAATAACAGTAATGAGCGCGTTCACGTCAACCACTAAAAGGCTACTGGCTGTTGGTTTTGATTGGTTTTAAATACCCACTTAGATACATCATTGATAAGGTACGGGGGTTCCACCACACGGCCCGTGAGACCGCGGCCAGCGGGAATTCGTCTCTGGTGCGATCCCATAATATTACGGGGAAGGAAGACCTCGCGTCTCGCTCAGGGAGAATGTATAAAAAAAACAAAAAACCGTCTGTGCGCGTGCAGCCGTTTTGAGACAGATTTACGAGCCGCGGTGAGAGGCGAGATGTCGGGGCTTGGTAAATCAATCTCTCTCTCTCTCTTACTGTCTCTGTCTTCCTCCTCTCTACCGGATCAGTCTAGCCTTAATAATAATAATAATAATAATAATAATAATAATAATAATAATAATAATAATAATAATAATAATAATATAGGCTCTTTTGATGTAATATAAAACCACTTCATCACGTCGCGGACACTTTGATTTTACGGCCATTCTCCATCCTGACAAAGGGATATTTTCAGTTTCTCTCTTTTTATTCAGAGCCAGTTAATCATGAACGAGGAGGAAGAATCTACCTGTCTTAATCCATCAAGGACCGAGAAGACCCCCAAGATCCCAAGAACCACCACCTTCAATTACTGGCTGTTTGGTGGGATTCTGTGTCCACCTAATAAGTGTTAAAGATAACTGTTTTAATAACCCACGAGACATGCTGCTAGGACGATTTGAATCAAACAGACTTCTCTAAAAAAAAGCCTGCAAATATATGACTTATTAGTAGATTATGAATATTATTAAAACAACTTAAATGCCAGTTTTTAAAAATGATTATTTTCCTTTCTATAAATAGCCAAGTCCATCATGTCGCAAACACATCCCTTTGTGTTTGTCGGCAGCCTACCGTCACTATGAATGATTGTTATGGTAAAGCTACGTTACGGCACTAGAGTTGAAAGGATCTCCTTCTGCTTGACTCTACAACACACACGCACACGCACGTACACACACGCAAACTCACACCACTCCCAGCCATCATAATTCGGATGTTTATGCTCTCGGAATGGTTTTTGTAACAGCTTCGCGTGCGGCTGTGCCAAGTTTACACAGAGCTGACTGCTGTACCGCTGCTGTCAGGCCGGCGCGCGGGTCTCCGCCGCCGCCACTTATCTTCTGCTGTTGTGTTCACACTGTGATTACTATAATTTATGGCCGTCATTACAGACGCCATCATCACCGCCGCAAATGTTTGATTTCAATCTTGTTGTGGGTAAAAAATCTCGGGCGCACAACTTTAAGGGACTCTGAGAAAAAAAACAGGGAAGAGAAATAAATCACAGCACAACTGTTTCCCTGATAAAAGCCTCAGAACTAATGCTAATGCTAATTCTTTTTTATTTCTTTGTTAGGTGGGTGATATTTTTAGAAACCGTGTTTTACTCTGAGCTCACTGGCTAATTTCTTCAGATACTTCACATCTTTTTTATGTCACTTCTTCTCTGGCCTCCCATAAAAAACAACTGGCTTCAGCTGTAGCGGAAGCTTTGTGTGTGTTTTTAGCATGTAGCTTATGCTAGCTACCTGGTTGACACGCTGATTTAGAAATGCTGGGCGGAATGAGGAGCAGCCGCGTGCACGTCTGGAGGCTGCCGCGGCCCATTGTTTGACCTTGAAATATTTCTGTTAGCCGCTCAGCAGCGAGGTTAGTCCCGTTAGCCTCCCGGCATGGACACTTTTTTTTTTTTTTTAAAGACTCTCGAGCTCTATTGTTCTGCTGTGAGGCGGCTCGAGCTCTGGAACCGGGACACGCCAAAAAACAAACAAAAAAAAGGATTCCAGGGTTCTATTGTTGCTGCTCCTGGCGCGGCCTCGCGACGGGGTTTTTGTCTCTCGTCTGTCTCACTCTCTCCTTCTTCTGTCTCCCTCCTTGGTGTCCCTCTCTTTATATCTAACAGCTCGGTTCCGCGTGCTACCTGTCCCTTACTCTCCCTTCTAAATAAATATACACCTTCCTCTAAATGCATTGCAGCGCGCGCGGGTGGCGAACTTGTTCACGCGATAAAATAATTGTAGCCAGTTTTGTCAAGATAAAATATATAATTGTAGTCTGTTTCAGAGATTTTCTCTCATATTTCCAGCTGCATCACCCTCACATTTCGATGCGGATCATGAATTTGTAATTATTAAACAGTTTTAGTCTGTTAAATATAAAGCTGAGCGCTAAAATCAAACACGGGAAATAAACCCTGCCGTGATGCACAGTAGTGATATAAAAAATAATATGCTCGCGCTTTGCTCGAATATGGAATATTGTCAGCTGGAAACAGACACACTGGAATATAAGACGGGACAATATGAGGACCCCCCCCCCCCTTGTTCTGTCGACTGACGGCGACCCGAGAGCAAGCTGACAGTGAGGAATAACGGAGAAAGAGTCTCTATGGCGGCCGGTCATTTTTTTTTAAACGAACATAGTCACAGTGACAATTATCTTTTATTGGGCCTCTCGGTGCGTCTGTCACGGGCCCGGCCCTTTACCTCACACTACAGCACGCGCCACTCCCGCTGAACAAACCGGCTGTACAGGTGAACAGCGGGGCTTCCCGTGCTGCGTTTGTGGGCATGTTTTTTGTTTTGTTTTTTTAAGTCACAGCCCTGAACTGGTCCGGATGGGTCCCACGAACGGAGAGGGTGCATTGATACCCCCCCCCCCCCCCTTATCACCCCCACCGATACCCCACACCCCCGCCCCCGACCGACACGTCACCGGATTCATTAAATAATTAATGCAGAGGGTTGCAGAATAGATATGTATTCGTCGGGAACATAACGGTGAGACCAGTGTGTGTGTGCACGCACTTGCACGCGCGCGCGCGTGTGTGTCTGACGTCGGAAAATCCAACTGTCCTAAAAAAAAAAAATACAAGCCCCCCTATAGCAGCGGAGAGAGGGGGAGAGAGAGAGAGAGAAAGAGAGAGAGAGTGGGGGGAGAAGTGGAGACACCGAGAAACGCCGACGGAGAGAGAGAGAGAGGAAGAGAAAAGAGAGAAGGAGGCTGCAATAAAACAAAATTTGGACGGGTGTGCGTCTTGCGGGTCGCTGTGGACACCGTGAGTATTGCGGAAGGAAGGTGGACTGCATGGGGGGAGACCACACTTCTTCTTCTTCTGCTTCTTCTTCCTCATCTTCCACGCCGCTGCGCCGCCTTCGCCCGCATCCCTTTACCAGTGAATCATAGGCTATTTTAACACCGTGGTAAATATGCCCCCCACACACATAAAAAATACCCATCTTTCGCCGTCTTTTCTCATCGTGCATGTTGCTGTCGTGTTGTTTACACATCTCACCCCCCACCCATCATCATCAGCCATTGTTTATCGGTTCGGAGTAGTGCAGCAAGGCAGCCTGCAAACCGGGGACAGAGAGAGGGAGAGGGAGAGAGAGGGGCAGAGCGATGTGAGCCGGTGGCTGTTTATACTGTATTTTGAGAAGCACTTGGATTATTCTTCTCCATCTTTCTCCCATCACCTCCTGTCTGCCTCTACATCTCTCTCTATCTGCCCGACTCTCCGTCCATCCCTCTCCCTCTCTCTCCCCCGCTCTCTCTCTCCCTCTCTCTATATCTCTCTCTCTTCCTCGTTCTCTTTTTTCCCTCCCCCAGCCAAGCTACTTCTCTTGATTTATAGTGAGGCAGGGTGTCAGCGTGCAGTCGGGGCTGCCATTGTGTGTTTGTGAGGGAGCGCTGTTGTTTACGGTGCTGCTCGCGATAAATCACGCTTTTTCCCTCCGCTGTGGGGAGAAAAAAAATGACGGTCGATGGACCGATGATCCACCGGAACGAGGAAGAAGAAGGAGGCTCCTCTTTCTGATCCGGCTGTGCTTCTCTTTCTCCTCCTCATCATACCCACACACATACAAACACACACACACACACACACACACACACACACACACACACACACACACACACACACACACACACACACACACACACACACACACACACACACACACACACACACACTTTTCTTTCACTCTTGATTATTACTCCAGTTGTGTTTTTTCTTCTTGCTCAGTATGTAACTGGCTGTAGCTCCGGGTCGTGAATTACCGCGGCGACAAATTAACGGGAGATTTGTTTAAATGTGGCACACCGGGCACGCCTCTGGCCGCCATGAAATCTCATTTTTTTTTTTTAAACAGGGGGACCTGCCGGCCAGGGAAATCGCATTCATAGCCAAGAAGTGCGAGTGAATCCAAGTAGCTCAGCCAGGGGAAGTATAGCTCGAATGGACGCCGGTTAGTGTCCAGGGCTTCTCAAGCGGGAATTAGCCCTTCAGGCCGCGTTTTAATGTGGAAAACCCATCATTAACATGCTCTCTGCGGTAAGAGGAGATATCCAGGGAGAACTTGTCTTTGGGATTCATGTCGACTTTATTTGGGCTTTGCCACCATGACAATATTGTTATCGTAAATATCGTTGACATGTGCTGCTGGTTAATTGTATTTAGAGGCGTCTTCATGGTGTCCGCACTCTACTCTCACTCAGTCTGAGTTCTTTTCTTTTTCAGAAGTTTCTCTTCATGAATATTTTTTTTTCTTCAGTGTGTTTTCTTTGGATGCTAGAATGGAGCTGACGTCATTATTCATGTCAGCACTCAAGAGTCTCTGCATTTGCTCAAACCCGTCACTGTGAATCAGAACTTCTTCTTTTTAAATGTAATAAGATGCTGGATTATTTTAAATTGTTGCTCCATGTTTATATTCACATGCATTTCATATCCCATTCTGCTGAGTTTTCCTGCTCGCGCTCGTCCTGTGAAAATACCGAGACTCAATGTAGGCATTGTGAGTGTATTGTGCTACCACGTTTCTTGTCTTTTTAGACTTTCCCATTGCAAGTTATGTAAAATTAAGTATGAGTGGAGGGGAAGAGGGGGGGGGGGGGGGGGGGTAATTCCATCGGCTAACCTCATAAGTCACTACAGTAGTGGAGGAAGCTCGTGTGGTGTTTTGAGTGTGAATATGCAAAGTGCAATGAGTACAATGGGCAGTGTAGAACAAATGATACATCATTTTATTGCTCACACACAATTAGCTTGTAAGACCATTTTTATTGGCCTTGTGATCATAATAATTCATGTGTATTTTTTTAAACAACTGTAGCGATGCATCTACTCTCTGGATGAATGAATGGATGGATGGAAGGATGGATGTGAATCCGGAATATCACTTCACAATCACATTACTGCTGAACTGTCCCAGCATCCTCTCTGCCCCCACTCTCTGTGTGTGACCATGGCTACCAGTGTAAACCAAGTGTAACCAAATTACAGCGGCTCCGCGTCTTTCCCATCCCATAATAACGACAGTAGCAGCGAGAGGCGGCGTTATTTTTTTATGTAAAACGTGTGTATTCCTTCCTGCCCGCCGCCCTGTCAGAAACAATATCCCGCCTCATTTCTGTGGACGTAGACAGAGAGACAGAGACAGAGAGAGAGAGAGACAGAGAGAGAGAGAGAGACAGAGAGAGAGAGAGAGACAGAGAGAGAGAGAGCGGCCTCGTGTGTGATTTGGGCGACATGGAAGGCGTTGAAAATACATTTCCAAACGCATGCTGCATTAAAATAGTCCCCTCGGTGAAGGGAGCGTAGCGGCGAGAAGCGTCCCGCTTTATCTTATCTGATCCCGGGCACGTGTCCTCGTAGAGTGTCTGTTTTGTTCTACAGACGAGACAGTTTCCACATCAAAACGCTGCTGAAATAGTTCAAATATTTGAAGTTGAGAAATGATAGCACTCCCTGTCTGACATCCATTAGCCTATGGCTGCTGCTATCTAAGCTGCAGGAGTGTGTGTGTGTGTGTGGGGGGGGGGGGGGGGGGGTCAGCTCCTGTGAGGCCTCGATGCTAAATACTATTCTGCTGCTGCTGTTGGGCGACTATCATTCATAATCCAGATGTGAAATACATGTTTGTTACCTCATTGTGATTAAACAAAACAAAAAAAACACATGTAGATCAGTCGGTGGTTTATTGTGACGCCACAAAGCATTTGAGGCTGGAAACGAACGTTAAAACACCGAAAGCTGCTGCAGGACGATCTGCAGCATATAGGCAGCTATAGCCCTTTCATAAGACGGGCAGCTTCTCCTATTGTGGTAATACGTTACTGTTTGGTTGAAGCGTTTGTGTTGAAACTGGAGCGACTCGTGTGCAGAGAATGATGGCGCATGTTCGTTAGATGTATTATTGTGTTTTATTATTACTATTATTATTATTATTTATCTCTTGCTTTTTATTATTTTCACTTAAACACCGTGCAAATTTAAAAAAAAATTGCAAATGTGTGTGTGTGTGTGTGTATGACAGAGAGAGGGTCTTTAGCCTAAATGAGTGGTGCTGAGCTCCGGGGAAAGTCTTGTCTTTAAATCTTCTACGGACAGTCTCGTGGTACTTTTATTGTTCGCGAGGGCTGGAACACACCTTTAAAAAGCGGCATATCTGTTTGTATTTACTGGTTGCGGCATCCGGTTATTGGTCAAAGACAAGGTCGGTGCGGACCCACGCGTCTGACGGACACGCACGAACGCAGGCGGACAAGGAGCATCTTCCCACTCGCTGCCTGAGAAGTGGCAGCCATATTGTCTTCTTCTCTGTTCTTTTTCCCACGCAAGGAAAAAAAACAATGCGCTGAGCGACCGTTTCGGTAAAAGGGAGAAATATCTTCCAAAAATATATATATTTATGGATAAAACATTTTAATCCATCATTTACAGTTAGATCCCTGAAACGTTGCGCAATTTTAACACTTGCTTTTCAGAACAGTCAGAAAACAGAAAATAATATGACTAAAACACCTTTTTCTAACACAAGTGAGGCTGAATGACAGACACAAATATTCTGTTATAAAAAGTTAAATATATTTAAATATGCAAGCACGTAAACCCGGGTTAAAGTATTGAAAGTCATGTGGAATTCACCTTTAAAATGCTCAGTAACCGCGTGGTTATTCCATCCATTTAAAGAAGCGCTGTAAAAAAGTAAATACAAAAATAGGCCTTTAAAGTGAAAATATATCCACCGAACGAACAGCTCCAGAAATACATTCCATATCCGTAACACTGGTGCTTTCTTCTCCAATCTGCCGCCGAGTTAATATCACTTTTAGGTTGTATACAAAGCGCGGCTTCCAGACAATTTACTATGAATTGAAATGAAAAAGGCAAAGAATGAAACAACAACAACAACAACAACAACAACACCGGAACAACGAAAGCAGCTGGTTTCAAATATGAGAATGGAGCAGAGATTCTTCGAAAAGAGTCGGACATAAATCAGAGGAACGCTCGGCCTCATAAATCTGCAGCGGCGGGACGTTAACGAGCGAAAGATTTAAGCGTGGGAGAAACAACGTAACCCAAACACGTTAACACGTGTTTCAAGCAGCCTCAGCGAGGGGATACTCTCCACCGTGATTTATTAGAATAGGAACAATTGATCCGCTCTAAAAAACATATTATTCATATTATAATACATATTACTAATATTATTTAACCTATAGCCTAAAGTGCCTTATCTCTTCGAGGCTGCAGATATCCAGTCTCGTGCTCCAGGTACTTCCGGGGCTCTTCCCTCGCGCGGAGATGATTACCTGTTCGGAAATAAATCAATAAGAAGCCTCGCGCTAATTTATAATCGGCTGAGCGAGGGCAGTGATTCAAAGCGCTTGAAAAATGAGCGACTGAAAGCGTATCCAGAGCCCGCGAGCTGCGCTTTTTTCTTTTCTCAAATCCCCCCCCACTCTTCCTCCGTTCAACCGGGCCCGAGAGCAGCATGCACGAGAGCGATAAGAGAGACTGCTTAGCCGGAAATGTTTCCACGAGGAGGGGACCCCCCCCCCCCCCCTGTTTTCTTTCTTTTATCATAGTGGAAACTAAAAATAACGGCTTTGCCTTCGTGTTATTGAACTTCTCTCTCTCTCGCTTCGACCTCTTCCTCGCTTTGTCTCTCTCGTTTTCTCAATGTGTGTGTGTGTGTGTGTGTGTGTGTGTGTGTGTTTGTGTGTGTGTGTGAGTGTGTGTGTGTGTGTGTGTGTGTGTGTGTGTGTGTGTGGCAGTAGCAGTGAAGGCATGTCTATATGCGTGGGCAGATAACACGGATACACACAGAGAGGGGGAGATATAGAGAGAGAATAGCCAAGTGCGTCTCTTTGAGATTCATTTAAAGCGTAAATTGTAGCCTATTTCAGAATAACTGCCAATACCCCAACAAACCGTCTTAAATAAAGAATTGCAATCCAGCAACACGTCCACGGTCTAATCTCTGAGGAAGGCTCGAGAGAAAATGTGACTATTTTAGTGATTTCAGTCAAAGCCGGATATCATTTCAAAATTAGGAAGTCATTTCACCCTCCCGCTCCGTCACATCTATATGTTTTTCGGGTTTTTCTGTCGTCACGTGGAGAGAGGGTTCCATCACCTCACATGATTTGGGTCACAAAAATCATGTGATCTCGCTCAGTGCTAAATATTGAATTGAATCAGTTTGCTTTCGTTTAGATTCTGACCACGTGTCTGTCGCGTGGGACCTACCTTATTGATTGAAGATGATATATTATAATATAATTATGATTGTAATTAGCCCAGATCGGACAGGGTCTCTGGGCCTCCGCCGCTGTAAACACGGCGGAAACAGTTCCCTGCGTGGACGCGCGGGTCAAATCGCAGCGGAACGTCCGCTCTTCCTCTCTGCTCTCAACCTCCTCCATCTCCCCTCTTCCTCTCCTCTGATCGCTCTCAGTTTGACGCCATGTAACAACCAACATCTGGCCGGCAGGCAGCTGGATGGACAGGCGGGTCACGCCGAACTGCTCCACAACCCCCCGTGCGCACCTCAACCACACCACCCTATTGGACAGGAACAAGAACCAGAACTCTACACCTCTCCACTCCCCCCCTAGGTTCTTGCCAGTCCGTAGCCTGGTCCAGGAACCAGCGTACCCCAGCAAAGCCGGGAAAGGACGAACAAGCGGGGAGACGCACACCCAGGGGAGAACTGGCCCATCTGGGGTTGTCTAAAGAGAACCGGTGAGGTGAAATGCGCGTGAAGGGGACGTTTGACCATTTCAGAGACAGATCTAGAATATTTTGGTTCGTGTGGGTGACACAGGTCACCACGGAGGGCTAAACGGCAACATCGAAAACAGCAACAGCGTGCGTTTTGGTGGCTTGAACCAAAAGATAGCAGCCAGCGGTGAGGAAGGAGGTGACGTGAAGAAGAGCGGACAGAAAAGAGGATAAAGAGGAGGACAGAGGCCGGGGAGTACGGTGTCAAGCTCGATCCAGAAAAAAAGCTCTGGCTCAGCGTCTACAACGTGCGACGAGGAGCCGGCGCGGGACCCCCGACATTGGCTCTCCTGCCGGTAAGGAAAAGACAACGCAGCGGCCTGCTACAAGGGGGGATTTTGCGGCGCACGCGGAGGGAGGGGTCGAGCGCGCGCACGCAGTGTGTTTTTTAGGGTAAAGTATAGCACCGCGAGCCCCCAGACCGAGCAGTCCCCGACCGTTTGTGCGCTGTTGGTGTAGGCTACAGGCTTTGATTGTTGTAGATTTATGGCGGAGCCGACTCGAGATTTATGTGTTTTTCCCCCCTCAAATCGGGCTTTCCCCGTGATGGAGGCGTTCTGATGGATACACCGCGATAATAGCGAGCAACAGTGCGGTTTAGTCGCCCGGCTTAACCGGCTTGAATGTCATTTTAGAGCGATTTTGGACTCGAATACACGATAGGAATAATAAATAAATAAATAAAGTGAATATACGTCCAAGGTTTTTCCAACGAGGGATTCTCTGCTCTTCTTTACTCCGCGTCCGTGTCCGAAAACAGACTGCATCCTGGGGGGAAAAACACACTCACACACTACACTAGGAGGAGAGACACGCCGAGAGAGAGCAGGTAGGTCTGCCGGGATGCTTCTCCCTCACTGTCCTGGTGTGTGTTCCCGAGTCCCCCCCCCCCCCCCCCTCCTATCCCGCGCGCTCCGCCGCTCGACATGTCATTAATTATCTGTTGTGTGACCGCGGTCTCCCTCGAACTCGCGGAGGCATCCAAGGAGTGTGCCCGCGCTCCAAAAAAAGCTTCTGCTCTCTTTGTGTGCGCGCGTGCTTGAGCGCGCGCGTGTATGAATGTGTGTGGACAGATGCCTCAGAATAGGTAACAGAAAAAAGGGCGCCATGGTCTCTCTCTCTCTCTCTCTCTCTCTCTCTCTCTCTCTCTCTCTCTCTCTCTCTCTGTCTCCATCTCCCTCTCTCTCTCTCGTCATTGAAGAACTTTACTTGCAGCTCGAATAGTGCAGTGTGTGGACAGAGATGTGCGCGTGTGCGCGCGCGGCATGGGGGAGGAATGAGTTGCAGGGAATAGGGGACCTGACGGCTAGGTGTGAAGAGAGAAGATGCGCGTTAACCGCACCGTGATTTATGATAGTGTGAAAAGATTGCTTACTCAAGAAGCCGCCCTCCTCTCTCCCTCTTTCTTCCCCTCTCTCTCCTATCCACAACTTGTCACCCCCTCCTCCTCCAACACAAAACAAATCCACAAATGGTCCCATGAAAACAGATTCCTTTGCCCATATCTAAGCAAAAACCAGCAGAGTGCTTATAAATATACGTAGGCCTGTAATTACAAGTGCAACAATTTCAGTTTATTCCCGAATCCTCCTTTAATCTGACTAATGTGTTGGGTTTCTCACCTGAAGCCCATTTAATAAGAGAGGGGTGTTTGAAAGCAACATCAGCAATATAGGAATTTAATCAAATCATGCATGCTCTGAATGGAGGTATTTATGACCACAATAAAAAAGGGCCTTACTCTTCTTAATGTTATGAGTGGACAAGATTTCAGGACTCCAACGTGATTTAATTCATTTGTTTATTCTTTCTTTTCATATTGTCCAAACACAGTACCCTCAAACCTGTAGTAGTAGCAGTGAGTATTATTATCATCAGCACAGGGGGAAAACAATCAACACAAATAAAAAGTGCATCTATTATTGGCCTTAAAAGTACCATAAAAGGTCAAATAATAGAGCTGGGGGCCTCATCATCAATGAGTAGTCATGTGAAGAATGCTAGATCTAATGGGTTCCATCCCAATGATATTGTTTGATATATTGTTTGTTATGAATACATGTGACCTATAGGTTGGTCCCCATGCACGGTCAGCATTCTAGAAATACTGAGGCCTCTTCTCCAGATAAGAAGTGGAGCTGACCCACGATTCATCAGCAGCCTCCCAGTTCTACTCCATGATCATCTACTATACTATACTACACTACACTACACTATACTACACTATACTATACTACACTACACTACACTACACTATACTACACTATACTATACTACACTACACTACACTACACTACACTATACTACACTACACTACACTATACTACACTACACTACACTATACTATACTACACTACACTATACTATACTACACTACACTACACTATACTATACTACACTACACTATACTATACTATACTACACTACACTACACTATACTACACTACACTACACTACACTACACTATACTACACTACACTACACTACACTATACTATACTATACTACACTACACTACACTATACTACACAACACTACACTATACTATACTACACTACACTATACTACACTACACTACACTACACTATACTATACTACACTACACTACACTATACTATACTACACTACACTATACTGTACTACACTATACTATACGTCTCATTCTGTGCTTATTAGCGTGACAAATATGTGACTTTCTTTAATCTACCTTTTCTAACTCAAATGTTTATGATGTTTGATTTTCAGTTAAAATTAAAATTAGTAAAAAAATAACCTCACTTTAAATATCTATCAGTGTGTCAATCTGGGGATGGGGAACCCCAAAATAAATCTAACAGAGGGATGAGAGAAAAAGAAATCCTCCAACACAAAATGAGTTTATTTGTTTTTGCTTTTATTCTTGTAAAATAGCGATTACTTCATATGTGTGTGTCATCTAAACACACTCCAAATACATAATCTGAGAAGGAGAAGAACAGTAAACACTGCGGCCTCAGCCAAGAGTCAGGAGAAGATTTCAGAGGGGCCACTCGCCAAAAAAAGATAGTTGCCTCATCATATCAAGTAATAGCCAGACAAATCCTCTGGAAGCTCTCCTGACCTTGGTGGTTTCCGCTCACTTCCCCTCATAGAGATTTTAAAGTTGCAAAAAAAGAAAGAACCCACAGCAGCTCCAACGCAGCTGTGATTTAATTGATTTTTTCATACATCACTGACAAACTATGGGCAAAACACCGATCAGAGTAGAATAGAGGGGGCAAGCACGCCTGACGCTGTGGCACTGTATAAAGGCTGACAGGTCTGGCTGGGTTCCATGCGGCACTCTCTCTCCTGCTGTAACAGGCCTATCTGCTGCTGGGGCCAAAGGGCCTGATTGTATTACAATCACAGCTTCTTTTTTAAAATTTATTATGATCCGTGTGTCAGACGAGGATGTTAGGAAAGGGATACGGGCCTGTTGTACTGATGCAGGTTCGTTCACGAGGCCTCAAAGCTATTAGAATAACAATTTAGGAAAATCCATTTTCAAATGCAATGCCAAACCACAAATGACTACACAGATACATATCACTGAGTGCGAGCAAGGATCTTGTGTTTAACCAACAGGCTGCCACACTGGATGTATTGTCCTGAATTCAACATCCACAACTGGATACACACACCGAGAAAAAAAACCCTGAAAGAGATGCTCTGTCATGGGTCAAAGCGGCTTCCAGGGGGGACAACCCAAACCTACAACCATGCAGCTGCTGGAGCTGCAGTGTAACAAGTGTTCTCTTTGCAGTCCGAGAGTTTAACTCTGATGCCTCCCTGTCGGGCGTCACACACCTTCAAACCTCACTTATACAGCATGTAGTCGTCAGAGCAAAACAGACCCATGGCATATTTAAATACAGCTCGGCTTCATTTTAACCAGCCAGAGATGAAACTTGCCCTCAAACAATCCTTCGTGATTTCTTTCTGTGAGCACACACACACACACACACGAGCAGTCACATCCATCCCTGTTCCTCCTTCTTGACAGACTTGGTGAGCTTGGCACTTTTCATGGCCCAGGAGCAGAAAAGGGCAACTCCACCTCCCTCTAAACCCCCTCCTCCCTCCTCCCCCCACACCCCCTCTCTCTCTCTCTCTCCCTCTCAGGGCTTTTCTTTCTTTGAGTTTGAGGTTAAAGATTAGCATCTCTGATAAAGATTAACTCGCTGTCAAAGGAAGGCGCTGATGACATGAGTTTTGTGGTGCAGGACTGGTGGTGACACCGGGGAGAGGAGCGACCCAGCCTGCAGCAAGGGAGGAAGGGCAGCGTACACGTCGGCTCAGTGGATAAGGTTTAATATGGGACATAACAGCATCATGTAAAGTTGTAGGAAAGGCATTTTGTTGATGTCATAAAGTTTTGGTCCACTTAATGTGATCTTGGAAATAAGATTAAGGTTGTACATAAATAACAAAGATTGTGCACTTAAATGCTTTTGATTTCTTGAGACATTTCCAGCTTTCCAGTCTCCTTCCTAGACTCCAATAAGTTGTCGGACACTAAGTTCAGCTCTGATTGTTGGTGGACGTGTGCGTGAACTCTTCTAAGGACATGAATCAGGGAACACAATTGGTCCTCTGCAGCAGAAGCCATGTGGCCGAACCAGGATCCAGACAGGCCCCTTTGTGCACCACACCAGCTCAGTTATGTGTCGACAGCCAGCAGCTACCAGGTCAATAAGTGGGAGATTTGTTCAGAGTTCTGGAGCTGAATGAAAACAACGGGTTCGCCAAATAAAATCTGATACCGTCCTTTCCGCTGACATGCTTCAGGTGCTGCACAACACATGCAGGGCTGTTAGGTGTAACTGAGGAGTGTGGTGCTGGTGCACACACCCAGAAGAGGCCATGCAGTTTGGACTGGTTGTGAAATGAATAGCCTACAATGTGCACTCAAAGTGCATGTTCACCTTCTAAAATGAAAAGAGTGAAGAGATGTGATTGTGTCCCGGATGTTACAGAACAAAGTTGCCAATGCATGGAAGTTGTTTGATTTGATTGCAATCTTGTGTTTTTTTTTAGATTGATTGGATTCCTACAAGTATATAGGTAACTGAGACCCCCCACCCCCCACCCCACCCCTCTGATGAGCCACTCTTTCATCAAACCAACTGGACGCAGAGGAACATGGTGTCTCTCCCTCTCTTGCTCAGTGGGGCCTATCTGCTGTCTGAAAAACGGTGTTGAAAAATGTGCAGGTCGCTCGCCCTGGAGCGAGGGGGGGGGGGTGTGTTGCAGTGTGGGGGTTTTGTCGTAGCCTGGCTCTGTGGCCTGTGGCTCTGGCGATCGGTGCTGCGTGGCCGTTCGACCTTATTGCACTTCGGGGAAAGCTTCAAATGGACTTGATGAAAAATGGATGGATGGATGATCTTTTTTTAGGGGGGGGGGGGGGGGGGGGGGGGGGGGGGGCACATATGTGATGGCAGTGTAGGTGCTCTGGTGACCCCCCAAAAAAGGGTCAACATTTCTATGCAGACTGTGAATTAAGCAAAGGTGAAGGAGAGTTTGCTGCTTGTTAGTACTTATTGTAAAGTGTAGCGGCATTGGGAGAAATAATACAACTCTCATGTCAGACTACAAACGTGCATGAGTTCACATGTGTTTACAGTTTGTAAATGTTTTCACACATGAACCAACATGTCTCTAAAATCGCATGTGCTCTAAATTGATCGGGTTTCTTTTCTTTCTCTCTTTCTCTTTCTTTTGCTCTGGAGTGAGACCTAAACAGAGAGTTAGTTCAGCATGTGGAAAAAGAGTCCACCAAACGTAATGCAATTGTAACCATGGAGATCATTTGAGAGGAAGGCAGCTGGCCGGTGGTGTTGCAGTAAATGATGTCAAATCAGGAAATTGGATACACATGGGGGATGTGTCCAAACGATAGGTTGATTGAGGTCAAGGCTAAAAAAAGTTACTGTTATGTTTATCTTCTAATTTTCAGCGACTGCAACTAAGTTTGATTGAGTTTTGTCTCATAAAGCTTCTCTGTTAAATAAAGCTGAATACTTTGAGAAAGATTTAGCAATCACGAATAGGCCCGTCACGCTATACGTTATTATTAAGTTATCGTCATATTGTACGATGTATGCACAGGACTTTGATCGTTGTTACGTTATTAACTTATGGTACAATATATGGACCTGACCACGATCATTTGAACATTATTAAGTTATTGTACGATATTTGAGCATGACCTCGATCATTTTACCTTCATCGACTTTATCGTACTATTTGTGGACATGACCTCGATAATATTAACGTTACCACCTTATCGTTTGGTACATGGCTATGACCTCGATCATTTCAACGTTATCGACTATACTTGTACGATATATGGACATGACTGGGATCGTCTTTAAGTTATCGAACTATCATAAAATAAATTGACATGACCGTGATTATTTTTTAGATGTTGACTTGTCATAAGATATTTATAAATGGCCGCCATTATTTTTACGTTAACGACCTTATGTATTTGATATATCTATATGCCCTGGATCATTTTACTGACCACTTGTTGTGTTTACATGCATGTTTCTTTCGACGTCATCAACATTTTATCAAACATGATGCCAGGATAAAGAGCAGGGCTTTAAGATTCGGGCATTGCACAGTCAATAGACATTTATTGCTGACAGAGAACGAGAGTCAATTTTAGTTATTTTCTAAGTTGCGTTTTTCACATTCCAATGCCAATTTCTAAATATTTTCGAGAGTTAAAAGTCAGTTTCTCTTTGACGGGGTGTACTTGGTGTTAATAAGCCATTATTTTATTATTATATATGGTCTTAAAGTGACAAAAATATTATATATGGATATTATTTCTGCGACAATATATTGTCCAAGATAAGTAGTTAACGTGAAAGGCCTTTCCACAAAGTTGGCCTGCAGTTTTATGTCTGCATTTGCTCCCTTGACTACATGGACTGAAATTAAGAAGAAGACTAACGGATTTCTGACAGTTAGGTGAAAAATATATCAACCTATCATTACATAAACAACCTTGATCAAATGTTATATGCAAACATAGTTTGGTGGATAATCTTACACATGGCATTATTGACATATATTCATGTTTTGTGTTGGAGTTTAAATACTTTAAATCTTGTCCTCTTGTCAGCTGAATGCAGTTTCCCAAAAACAGCAACAGAAAATAATTATTTTTGGATTGGAAATTAAATATCCTTGTGTCGCAATTAAAAGGTGGCAGGCATTGAACAGCATTAAAGCATTGAACAGCACATAGAGCAGGAATGCTGCAGCACTCCTCCATGCAGTGGGTTGATCATTAAAGAACTGAGCTGTTGCTCCTCCGGGTCAAAGGTCACTTCTGGAGAGCTGAGTGCCAATATATCACCGAGTGCTGTGGGGCTTCTCTGTTAATACCACCAGATACTTTTTCAAATGTTTTGCCACGAATGTAAAGCAGCAGCACTGATATTTATAAGCATGTCTGAACTTGTGTTTCAGTTGAGTGATTCTGTTGTGATTCAGGTGGAGCTATACGGTTAAAAGAAGTACGAGGACAAAGACTTCTAGAAACTTTACATGAGGCTGATCTTTATTTGTATCCAG
The DNA here is from genome assembly GCF_050575085.1 of Anarhichas minor. Classification (NCBI taxonomy): domain Eukaryota; kingdom Metazoa; phylum Chordata; class Actinopteri; order Perciformes; family Anarhichadidae; genus Anarhichas; species Anarhichas minor. Next base: position 410,099 of record NW_027466559.1, on the reverse strand, counting down.
CACAGAGACCTTGATAAACAATAGTGAGTATCAGTAAAGCTGTTCTGAAAAAGGATCATATGTGTGTGTGTGTGTGTGTGTGTGTGTGTGTGTGTGTGTGTGTGTGTGTGTGTGTGTGTGTGTGTGTGTGTGTGTGAGGGCTGAGGCAGGCCGGTGACAGCACTACCAGACCAGCAGAGATAAGAGCAGGAGGGAGCCCTGATAACTCCTCTTCGGGTCACGTGAGACTTTAACATGAGACTAAAAATCCATCCAACCCTCCACATTGTCCCTGCAAATTATTAAGAAACAAATATATAAGAAAATATTCCAGTATCACAAACTTGCTTGTGTATGGGGTTTCCGTGAGTCTAAACCCTGCTGTTCTCTCACTTTATGTAAAAGCTCTGCTAAGCTTTACTTGCAGCCTGCCGATACTCCAACTTTAACTTCATCCTGAGACAAAAAAAACAAAACTGCACCCATCTGCATCGTTTTTATTCAGATCCAGGATCCCGATCCAGGAGCATGCATGTAAAAGTCCCCCCTTTCTCCCTCAGCCTCCACTTAAAAATCTGGCTCATCAGCTGTTCTCGGGGGCCTCTGGAGGCGGCCTCCTCCCTTTGTCTCGGCCTATGGGCTAGCTGGCTAAGCTAGTCGGGCCCCTGCATCACTTTCTGGGCAACTTTAGACTAGTCCACTCCTGCTCCCGTGTCGCTCCAAATTTCCCGGCTAGAGATAACCCTGCAGGGGCTGACGTGAAGTGAGGAAAGAGGGGAAAACACAGGGAGGAGACCCTCCGGGGGCTGCGACGGGGATGGACTTTGGCCAGAGATGCGCGTGAGTGCATGGAGGGGAGAAACAATGAATAAGTTTATAGTTGTAGGCTGTAGGAGTAGTGGTGGTGATGGTGGTGGTGCAGGCTGGTACGGGGAGGTCGGGGGGGATCCTTGCTTTTGATTTATGTGTTTGGGGGGAAGCTGTCAGAGAGCAGAAACAGAGGCAGCGCGAGCCACAGATTTATATTCCAGCACTTTAATAAAATACACGAGCCGCTATGCAACAGCACGGACACCGTGGATGCTGTTACAGAATGATTCACCAGGAGAACCACGTTCTGCCACAGCGGAGGGTGGACGTGTACCTGCCCGCATCAGTGCCGGGATGCGTCCTCCTGCTCCGGGACGGAAGCGGGCAAATCGCGCTAAACGTTGTCCGGGATGTGTTCGTTTCTCTCCGGCTGATGCCGAAGTTATTTATGGGCCGCGCGCGTAGCTGCTGGGGAAACAGCTGTTCGCCTCATGGGGCCGCTTCTCGTTCGAGCTTAATTCCCAATTTTCTTTGCCCGTTTTTTCGATAGCTGGAAACATTTCCGACGTTTTTTGTTTTTTTCTTCATCTCCGTTGTTATTGCTGCGGGTTTGTTCATTATTAATGCGAGGCGTTTGTGCGTGTTAACTTTGAGGTTCTCACGGTGCGCTTTGGATTATATTTATTAAGATAATATGCATTGAAATTAATTAGAATCAGGATTTAGAGCATGTTGTTCGATTGCGATCATTTTCTCTTTTGTATATTGGCTGTGATGTTGTCATATTGATGCAATACTTGATGTGCTGACGTTCTCATAACAGGCTATTATATGATATTTAAGAAGCAGCTTATTTATCGTTTGAGTTACTTTATTGTCTTCTTTTTTTTAGGATTATAGACCATCGAACACAGACATGTTGTTTACCTTTCATGCTATTAATACTCCATGAGCTCATTGCACAATATTGTTTCTTATCATTTATGGATCATTTTAGAACATTTTCCATTATTCCCACGTGTAACTGCTTCCTACTGATGGCTTTCAGTGCCATTTTATTTTTCAAACAGCAGAACAAATACGGCGAATATGAAAGCATGTGTAATATGATAACCAGAATCAATAACACGTCAAATCGCTCCCACGCAGCCTTCGTTCCTCCCTCTCGCTCTCACTGCTCTTATTGCTTTTATTCCGGGATATTCAGCGGGAATAATTTCAGGTCAGCGGTACCTGTCAGCGGCCGCTCTCGTCCCAGCCGCTCGATCGGACTACAAGAGGTCTGTGCTCTGTATCGGATTTGAGCGAGACCTTTTGATTGCATATCTCTATCTCTTTCTCTCCCTCCCGTTTCCCCCTGCAGTTCTTAGGAGCTTTCTGGAAGCCGCTTCCTTCCGCCAAAACATCAGCCAATAAGAGGAAATATTTAGGTGAGTCCTGCTGTTTTATTATATATTTCTTTCTTTATTTATTGTGATGCTTTATGTAATGTGAGGAAGAGGTTCATGTTGTATAAACCCTCCTAATTGCATACCCACAATGTCTAAATTTAGACCATTCGAGCTGGTCAAAACACTGCATATATTTTTATTGTTTTATGGACGGGGATTTATTTTTTTATGGGGACAATATATATTTCAAAACAGATTTTATTCTGCACCTGTTGTAGGGTAATCCTCTTTATTAATATGTGTATAATCCTTCTCATTATTGCGTATACTTTAACATTTCCACACCATGATGTTGGAAGTAAGCATAGTAATGTGAGTGAGGAGATGAGGGGATTTTGCTCCACGATTAGTCGATTTACTCCATTTGTTTCCTTTAATAATCGACCGAATCTGCAAAAGGGTGCAGCAGAATGAGTGCATGCAAAATGTGTGTGTGTGGTTGTGTGTGTGTGTAATATCATGTAATGACACGTGCTAATGTCATATAATCCAGCGGTGTGAAGGGCAGTGTGGTGACCGCAGCAGGGTCCCTTCATCATTTCATAAGACAGTTATTAAAACAGTCGCTGCTATAACGACCCCGAAGCTAATAATGGTAACGAAACTAGCACAAGCAGCAGCGTGGAGTCACAGCGGTGGAGTTAATCCATTCAAACCATCAAGGAACAGATATATTTGTTTGCATTGGCATTAACAGCAACACAGAGTCTCTGCACAGTAAAAACAATATCAAATATGATTTCAAATCCCGTAGTCGGAGGAAATTCCTCAGCGTTATCCTCCGTGGCCTACATGTCCCGAGGGGGGAAGGGGAAAAAAGAAAACAAAATGGAAAGAGGATTTCCATGGCTCTGCGAGCCAGAGAGTTTCAGTTGTGAAACCCAATATCCGTGACTCGATCCGAAACACGGATCCGTCGATGCGCGTCTGCCATCCGAGGAAAAAATTAATAAAATAAAGGAAAAGATCTGCCCTCCTTTACGAGCGCCGGCGTGCTTTTACAAGTCAAGACATAGAATCCGCTCTGCTCTCTGCCCACACTGTTGCTCAGTGGAAGAAAGAAGAAGAAAAGAAATAGCAGAAAATAGCTGATTAGTGGTGAAGTTAATGAGTGATGAGGTTGTTTTTCAGCAGCAGTTTGCAGATCCCTCTGTCCTGTCACACACACAAAAAGACGGTCTGAAGGAAAAGTTGCAGTCGGACACATTTCAGGCTCCCACCTACACGGAGCTCATCCTCGCATTTCAGCAGCCCACAGCGAATGCTATCTGTTTTAAAGTTGGGCTGTTTACACACACACACACACACACACACACACACACACACACACACACACACACACACACACACACACACACACACACACACACACATACACACACACACACACACACACACACACACACACACACACACACACACACACACACACACACACACACACTCTCTCTCTCTCTCTCGCTCTCTCTCTCTCTCTCTCGCACACACACGCTGCTGGGTGCGAGAAAACTCATAAATCTTACGTAGCCATAAACGACAGGGGTAGCGTCCTGAATAATACAAATAGAGGGAAGTGGGAGAGAGAGAGAGACAGTCTATTTGGAGGTGTGAGTGTGTGTGTGTGTGTCTGTGTGTGTGTGTGTGTGCGTGTGTATGAAAACCTAGTAAGACACCTTCATATTTTCATTTCATGCACCTCTCTTTGTTTCATTTCCTTCTGGGTTTTCTTGTCACTCCCTTTTTTAGCCTACTTCTTCAAATGTTACATTTCCGCTCCTGTCTTCCTCCACATGTGTCAAAAACACACGTTTGCTCCCTTTAAACGACCTGAAGTGGAGGATTTCAAGTTTCACATCATATCTGTATGTCATACCTGTGATTAACCCCTTTTTTGTTGTTGATTTTACATTGTCTGTATGTCTCCTCCCTCCCACTGTGGCTTCCTTTAATTATTTTTCTATTTACCACTTTCTGTGCATAGTAGCAGTGTGTGTGTGTGTGTGTGTGTGTGTGTGTGTAGGGGGGCGGGACGACGACGACAAGGTGTTGAAATGTTAACAAACACGCTATGGATCTAGTTCCTGCAGAGAGGCCTGAGCTACAGGAGGGGCTCTGTAAAAAAAAGAAGTATTCCCATTCCTGGAAAACTATAGAGGGGGGCTGGGAGCAACTAGTCTCCTCATGATGCCTGTCACCAAATATCAAAAACGATTCACCAAATTGCCACAAACAGGTGCACGGTGCAGTGATATCCCCACTCACTTAACTCACGGAGCTGGCTCTTCAACCGTGAGTGTGTTGTGGCTATAATACACTCCCAAAACAGCGGCAGTCTCACTATGCGTAAGGATTGATAAACATGTAAGAAATATTAGTGCCATGAAGTCACCCGACATCTTTGCAGTGAGCTGAATGGTGTTGAACTGTTTGCCCCTAAAGGTGTCCTCAGGTGAGGTCAATGCTTGTATATACTTTATTTATCATTTTGTATTTTGTTCGATTGCGAGCCTCTAGTTTGGTTTTAGTTCCTATCATTTGGATTGAGCTTGGTTCTATCTGAATAAATGGACTACAGCTAATCCACAGCCAAACTCAGCACACGAAGAACTGCTATCACCTGATTTGGAAATGAAACTAATATGGCTAATGCTAACTGTCTAAGGCTGTTTATCTGTAGCCACCCTGACCATTAGCATTGCCGATAAATAAGATAAATGTACCCCTGTGTATTGAAGCATATTAATAACAAATGGCAGTGAAGGGCATCGAAACAGGAGTTCCATAAAGTTTAAAACATGTTGTTGTTGTTGATGTTGTTGTTGTTTTTACATTAGGGTACACATAGGCTAAAAGTTACGCCCATGTGAAAATAGCTTGTGTGTGTTAACATAACTGCTGGTAGATAATTCCAATTTAAAAGACTCAATTCTGAACTAATGGCGCCATTTAAAAAGTAGCCCGGTTGTATGGGATTAACACAACCGCCTGCTGCGTGTTTTCACTTCCAGCCAGTGGAATTAGCATAATGTGTGAGTGACGCCGAGGTGTTTGATGGGGGGGAATGAACGCGTCCGCGAGTCAAGCCCCGTTATTTCCTCCGTAACACCCCACACGAGCGTCGCTGATACCCGGGCGGCGCGTTGTCAACAACATAACGAGAACGGGCTACCTACTGGATAGGCTACCACAGCCACAGTCACCGCTAGGCCCGCCATAGGCTGCCGCCGCTGGCCGTGTGGAATAAGCCCAACGGCTAAAGCCTCCCAGGGACCGGAGCGAAGCGGGAGCTGGAGAACCAAAACAGAGAGGAAGACGCGGAGGGAGAGAGGCGGGAGACCCGGGGAGACGGAGAAGTGGAAGGAAAAAGAAAAGAAGGGCGCTCAACCGCCCTAAAAAAATGCGATGGGTTGACATTTCGTGGCGGACCTGTTCCTCAGAGGCGGTCTGAACGAGTGGCTGGCTGGCAGCGTGAGCGACAGAAGCTAAAAGGGAACGCAATTTGAGGCCATTGTTATCAGCCAGCGGCGGTGCAGGCAGCGCTGGTGCTGGGGCGGAGGGTGGAGGGGGTGGTGGTGGTGGGGGGGCGCAAGCAGGCTCCCGGTAAGCTCGTTCAGCTCGTGCGCTAGCTTTCCTGCCTGTAGCCTTATTGGCGTAGGCTACACCAAGCCCGTACGTTAATACTGCCCCGTGTATCGACTGTCTCGAGCCCGTCCATCTCTCATCCAGTCCGCCGTTCATGCCACACGGTGTCCGACTCGCCGCCCAAGCGCAGCCCGGTCCGCAGCCGCCACCACTGCCTTTGGCTCCAGGAGGTGGTGTTGTGGTGGTGGTCGCGAGCAGCCGTGCTAGAGTCTCGAGACAGCACCGGAGGAGCAGCGGGCTTGCGGGGAGAAGAAGAAGAGGAAGAGGAGGATAAGAAAAAAAAAAAAACAGGAGAGAAAGACTGCGAGCGGATTCGTTATTTATTTAATTATTTATTATTGTTATTGATTAACCCACGCGCGTGAGGACCTAATATGTGATGCTGTGTTGCCGGGTCCGTGCCGGACTGGACCGGGACCGCCGGTGCTAAAGAAGGTAAGGAGCATCACCGGCGGGCGGGCAGGCCAGCCGGGTGCTGCGCGAGCTCGAACAACACAACCAGAAATACACGAGTGTTTGTTCGCTGAGCAGTTTGTGAACCGCGGAGCGGCGGGCTCAGTGATTTATGGCCCGTATGACTTCAATCCCGGTTCAAGAAGAGTTCACAATGCTTTAAGCTGCCGTAGCTATACCCGCCGCAAGCAGCCCCCCTTCTTCTCTCGGCCTTCCATCTGTCCCTTTTCTTTCTCTTCTTCTCCCTCTCGTTTTCTTCTCATATTCCCTCCTCTTCCTCACTTAAAGCTATTTATTTACAATGCAACGGCCGCCCATTATTGTTTCTGTTATGAATGATCTATATACTTCTCCCTGTTGGTTACTTTCTCCCCCCACGGGCCTCCGTTGTTATTATTATGTTTGCTAATATCTGAGACTATAGTTAACATTTAAATGTTTTGATGCAGTTATTTAATTCGCACATGTATAGGGGTTTCACTGTTCGTTGATTTCAACCTAAATCCAGGCCATGGGCATGGCAACAATAGCTCTGATCTGGCCAATCTTGTATTATTTCTGGGCTGGGCTCCATGTTATTGGCCCCCCTCTCTCTCTCTCTCACTGTGTGTGTGTGTGTGTGTGTGTGTGTGTGTGTGTGTGTGTGTGTGTGTGTGTGTGTGTGTGTGTGTGTGTGTTAATGGGATAAGGAATATGTGGATTGTCCAAGTTAATGCATTCTCTGTGTGACTCCCTGCCTGCATTGCTCCTCGCATGGCGGACGCCATTTGTAATTTTATATCCCAGGATAAAACACAGACACTGGACACCACTGGCCGACCTCTCCCTCTCCATCTCTCTCTCTCTCTCTCTCTGTTGTTTTTGTTTGGGTGGCTGTTTCTCTGTCAGTGTAAGTGGATTATTTAGGGAGGCATCTAGTAAAGTTGGTGATTGTATTAAACTGCAGCGCTACAAGCAAGGGGGCAGAGACATTACGTGTTCCGTATAATGGCGAAACAGCATATGATTTAATAACATATTCCTCCTACACTCACTGCCATGGCCTCTCTCTCTCCCTCCCTCTCTCTCTCTCTCTCTCTCTCTCTCTCTCTCTCTCTCCCTCTCTCTCCCTCTCTCTCTCTCTCTCTCTCTCTCTCTCTCTCTCTCTCTCTCTCTCTCTCTCTCCCTCTCTCCTTGGGACTATTCCTCAGAGTAAATAATTCGGATTCCAGCTTGTCTACTAGAAAGATAAATGGCTGACATGTGTGACGTGCTGAGAGCTGGAGAAGAGCTGGACTGTCTGTCTACTCACAAAAAACAGAATAATAGTATATATATATATATATATATGAATTATATGGGCAATGTTTATTTAGGTATATAGCTATACATTTTACCCAAAACATTCACATCTGAAAGAGGAAGTATTTTCTCTTGCTCTCTTGCTCTTTATTTCTCTTTGTTGATACACTATTATTTAGGCCTCGTGCGCTGCTGGTGTTTACAGAAATAATTGTACTGAATAAACTGTAGACGAACCACGAACATAGCGTAGCCATAACCTACTACTGGAAATAATTTCACTTTTATTTTTAGCATTTGTTTGTAGCTTTTTGCAGCGTAGGCCTTATTTAACGGTGCCACTTATTTTCGCACGCGCTTTAATTATGCATTTTAGTTTGATGTTTTTATATATATTCTCCAGCAATGAAACCCGGAAGTGGCTTTACTTGATTTTAATATTGTTAACTAGACTTGGTGGCTTCCAATAGGCCCACCTGTGTGCTGGGGAATGAATTATTGCTAACATTTACAGTTGGCGGGCCTCAGGAGTTAGCTTCAGTGCTAGCATGCCGAACCGCTGCGTTAGTGTCAGATGGCGGAGCCGCTTCCCCTCCAGCTTCTCCCCGTTCAACATTTTATCTCTACCGATGAGCAATGAGTGCCAGGTGCTCCCTCGCGCCTGACAAGCCGGCCCTCTCGTGGCACACAGGCCCACCCTTAGCGGTGAGGGTGAGATGGGGAGTCTGTGGGGGCTCACACTGCTGTTGGTTCTTTTTTTCTCCCTTCCGCTCCTTTTCCCTGGGCCGTGATAGAGCACTCGACCCTATTGAATCACGGACTCGTGAAGGTTCGGTCTTTTTTATTTTCTATCCATCTTGATGGCCTCTTTTGTTCTGAAGTTAAAAATGTCTTAATTTTGACATTCCTCTTTTTAAACCGTATTAACCAAATAGAATAGTCTGGAAATCATTATTTCCTTTAACCAAAAAAAGAAGAATGTTTTGAGAAATATTCCCGAGATCCCCTTCTTCAGCATCTTCAAATTGCTAATTGGGAGCACCGTTAATACGTTTTTATTTTTTACTCTGTTTAGAAAATCCCCCCAAAAAACATCGTAATAACTTGCAATAATACTTTATTTTTCCTCGGACCTGTTAAAAGAAAATCTCCCGTGATGGCAGCAGCAGCGTTTTTATTCAGCAGCAAACGATCGCTTCCGGAGATAGACTCCTATGAGTGAGGTAACAGCCGAGCAGACGGAACACACTAAATCATACGTGGAAGGCAGAGGCTGACATAAATAGGCTCCCTACATCAGTCACACCGGGAGAACAGACACACACGGGCCGCATCCACTGCCGCCATCACGCGACCAAATGTACCGTTCGGCTTGAATAACAGCAGACATGGCGGGGTCATGCTTTATTATGAACCATACGAAATTAAATATTCAGAAAAACAATTCTGAATGAGGGATAGAAACATAATGACATGTTCATGTTTAAAACAATAATGAAAATACTTTTTTCTGTCATTTTATTCCCAAATTCAAAGGTAAAGCATGTTCATCATTCTTAGATTAATTGCTGAAAAATAGAGAATAATTAGTTCATATCAATAATTACAACAACTACTTTTATGACCACGTCCACTCTAAATAATACGGGTTGGCTGTTATGTAAATACTTATAAAAATAAAAATATCAATAATGATAATAATGATAATAATAATAACTTGTAATTACAAAAATGTGAATTTCTGTGGAAATCCAACATTGGCTAATGAGTGTATGTGTGTGTGTGTTTGCCCTCCTGATGCCTCCTCCACTAGAGCATCTGCAGGCTGTTCACTGGGCTCAGAGGGGAGGGGGAGGGTTAGGGGGGGGGGGGGTGAGGAAAGAAAAGCAGTGGTTTCTATTCATGTCATGACGCCTTTCATGGGAGGAAGATGGATTTATCTCTCTCATTTCTCCGTTCTGCCTCTCCTAACCTTTCAGGTCAGATTGCAGGAGGCCGCTGGAGAGACACCGTCACGTGACCCCCGGTGCCAAATGGTCTTCCGGCAGCAGCTCTCAGCAAGGACCGGAGCACACGAAGACGCCGCCACCTCTCTCAGAAATGCAGAAGACAACCTACTACGACAACTCCTCTGCGCTCTTCGGTGGCTACTCGTCCTACCAGGTGCAGGGGGCGGCGGTGGCGGCGGCAGCGGCGGCTGCCAACGGCTTCGGGGGCTACGATGCACCGGTCCCAGTGTCCCACCACCAGCCGGCCTTCCAGTCAGCGGCCCACCTGGACGTGGATTCGTACCAGCGCTCGGCCTGCTCGCTACAGTCACTGGGCAGTAACGGCGGCCACCAGCAGCAGCAGCAGCAGCAGCTAGCCAAGACCAAGGAGCTGAACGGCAGCTGCATGCGGCCCAGCCTGCCCTCCGAGCACCACCCGGGCTCCCAGGTGTCCCCTCCACTGCCCCCCAACCCCAGCAACGGCAATAACGGGGCCCAGCAGCCAGGCGGCGCCGCTGGGGCCTCCTCCATCTCCAAATCGGGCCCCAATAAGTCGTCCAACTCTTCCTCCTCCATATCGTCCTCCACGTCGTCCTCCTCCTCCTCGCTGCCCCCCAACCCCACTGTGGCCAAGCAGATCTTCCCCTGGATGAAAGAGTGTCGACAGGCGACCAAGCAGAAAAACTGTTCGCCCAGCAACAACTCTGGCAATGGTGTGTTCCACTACACCTGTCTCTGTCTCTCTGTCTGTGTCTGCTTTGATGCCCCTCCCCTCCCCACAGCCCCACACAAACAACATGTCCTCTTACACCAGTCTCTCCTTCCTCATTTTTTTCTTTCCTCAGTCCCTTTTGTCCTCCTTCTATTTCTTCCTCCCTTTATTTTCCTTCCTCATTAGCTCCTTTTTCTCTTCCTATTATCGTCCCATCACCACGTCCCTCTTTCCTCACCTCTCTTATCAACATCCCCTTTCAAGCTCCGGATCCCCGGAGGATTTAAAAGGTTTCTCAGACTATCACTGCAAAACAGGTTTCCATAGGCTGTGGTTCAGACTACTGGTCAAGCTGGTAATCTGTAGTCTGCTCTGGTCCAAGGTCATTTTAGGCGTCTAATAATGTTTTAAAATGATCAGCTGGTGAGCTGGATTCACCAAAGCATTCCTACATCTCACTGAGAAAGCAAGGCAGCTGAAAGGTCCAGTCTGACTTCATCAGCAGGGTAACTTTAAAAAAACAACAACTTAAAAGGCAAGCGGTGAAGAGGTCAAAGGTCAGAGGCATGGCAGACTGACAAATATTCCAGCGAAACCTAGAGGTAAACATGTTAAAAGCAGGAAGAACATTTATATTTGTAATGGCTAGTTTTTTTAAGAAAAGGATGTAGTTATTTATATGATGTGTGCAAATGAAATATAGATGCTTGGATTCAACAAATGAAGATCTAAACAAATGCTGCGCCTCTTTTTTTAGAGTGAGATAAGTATTATGGCAAGTGCAGTGTCAGGAGGTTATTAGCTTAGCTTAGCATAAAAAAAGATAGAGCTTGAAATAATGCACCGAACACCTCTCAAGCTAACTAATACCAACTAATGAACGCGTTGCATCTTTTTTTTGTTTAATCAGAACACAATGTAAAAGCAAGTATGTGTGGTTTTAGAGGGAGTCACATGCTGGCTCTGTTTCTTTCTGCCAATCAACAGCCAGATGCAGCGACTTCCTGGAGGCAAAGGCATGACCCGCCCTACGCTCACTCTGATTGGCTAGAACTCGGTGCCTTTGTGGGTTGGATTAGTTAGGTTTAAACGGAGCAGCGAGGTTAGTCAGGGTTATGGTAAAGGTTTCTGAGCGGATGGATTCATCTAGAAACAGTTCCAAGGGTTACCCTAACCAAACAGCAGAAAGGTGGAACAGAGAGCGATTTAGTGTTCAGTAAAAGGACCTGAAATGAAGTTGGACTTGATAGAGAAACAATCACGGACTATAACACACGACTACAGTAACAGTAGTCACTGTTAGGATAGTGCGGCTAACCAGCTGGCACAAAGCTGCAGCCGATAGCCTGTACACCTCCCTTCATTCATTGACTTCCTCCAAACCTCTCCCCTCTCTGCTAATTGCTTGCTCTCCTTCCTCCCCTCTTCGGCCTCCTCTCTCTCTCCTCCTCCTCCTCCTCCTCCTCACCTTCTTGGAAAGCCACAGCAAGAAAGGAAGATATTAAAACGGGTGAATTTAAATGTTACGTACGATAACAGATGAATAGATCTTCAGACATGCAGACGTTTGAAATGGAAGATATTAGGGAATGTGGGGAGGTGATGAATTTGAATATCATCTGCATGTCTGATAACAGGCGAAGGAAACGGTGATTGAGACAGACACATTGGTAGTTATCAATGAGGAAGAGTACGCTCCGCCATAATGAATATGAGTCTGGTATTCAGAAGGCATTCAGCTGACTGGGCCGAGGGTTGAGGAGAGATTACACTGCTTATTGATGAGGATTTGAAACCATCGTTTTTTGAGAATGTCACCATCTCCGCGAGACGGATGATGTGATGGTTACCTCTCTCATCGCTCTGTCTCTGTGAGAGTCAACTGTTTACACTGTTCAGAGAGAGAGAGATAGGATCTCAGTGCGTGGTATCATTGGTATGAACGCATCGCAGGCGTGCCCGTACATAACAATATATTCATAACAGAGACGAGAGAGATGGAAGAGGCACTGGAGTTCAGCTCCTCTGTCTACTGTGGAATAAACAGCAGCCCAGAGGCAGCTAAGGATCAGCTGTTACTGTTGGAGTCTATGTGCTTCAGCAGCATACCGACCCTCGTTTCAGTCCTTATGACACATGGAACCTTCACAGTTTCTGGGTTTAGATTATGTAGTGACTTTTTGACATTCATGCTCATGGCACATGGTTAAAAACAAAAAAGTATGTTCACACCATACATGAATACTCTGGAAAGATTGAAGAAAACAATATATCCTTTGTTTTTATAGCTCTAGCATAAAAAGGCATATAAAGGCCATTGTAGGTATAAAAAAAATCTAATTAATTAAAATAAAAAGTACGAAGGCAGGGGAGGGGGAGGGGGTAATATTCAGAGAGAAAAAACAAATATTACATGAAAAAAACCTCTAATCTTTCAAATTAAAGGGGTTCATTTACGAGAAAAACACTTGAATATTCTCTGAGATTAAAGTCACAAATTTGCAACTTCCCCCCCCTTGGTTCCACATTGTTTCACTCTAAAGGTTGGGTCAACCTCATCACACCACACATGTCCTAAATTTGCAACTTTAATCTCTTTAATATTTTTTTACTTTATAATCTCATGGAATATTTTAGGTCATTATAAACTCGCTGGTTATTAAACATCAAAAGCAAACTAAATCAACGTCCTACCTCAACTTTGACCTTTTGTAGTCGTGTGTACAAGGCACACCTAGCTACAGCTAATACATCACAACCTCATGGAGGCTATAATGTTCGGCTTATGTTTTAGAGAACTTAGTTTTTGGTGCTGAAAGAGGTTTCTTGCTCTACCCTCATTGGTATAAATGGGTTGGAGATCATATTAGAAACACCCTCAGTATGATGCAACAACATCACACTGAACATTATAACATTCATGACCTTCTGCTGCATTATAATTCCATTAGGTGTACCTAATAAACTGGCAATTTAGTTTAGATAATCTGGTTTATCTGTCAAGTTAAGTTGTCAGTTGTTTGTTCACCCGTTTGACATCTTCTATTTACTGATAGTATCTTTGTTGATGATGATATCGTCAGTACGTGTGAAGGCCAGAGGGTTCAGCAATGCTGAGCAACGGCAGTGATTCAGAAAATAAACATTTATGATACAGGCTACCTAAATTCTGAATTTTAAAACTCATTTTGGAATTGATGTTACAAAATTAACCTCATTTGTTAACGCTTCATTGTAAGGTCCTTATGATAACTGTGGTTTAATAGGCAATAAGGCCCTTATGAGTCCTTTTAAAATGCTTATTAACATTAATAAGTGTTAATAAGACTGTATAAGTGTTAATAATCGCATCATACAAACGTTTATTGTTAGAATATAAGACATGTATGATCACTTATGAGAAACTTGTCCACAGTTTAGACTATTTAAGAATGGTAAGAAAAGGCTTTCTTATATTTGCTCATAATAACTTTCCAAACAAATGAATGATGTCATTGTTAAAGCTTTGCAAAGCTTCTTTTGTAGTTTGATTAACATCAACGCTTATTTTATTATGCATTAATTAGCAGTTAACTGCTTTTTGCTGCTCCTGGATCAAACAATGCCTTAATAAGGACAATACAACATAATAATGCACTTATTAATAACTATAAACACATACAATAAATGTGTGATGATGGTATTATTAACACTTGTTATAGTCTTGATAACACATACTGTTTATAAGCATCTTTTAAGGACTTATAAGGGCCTTATTACCCATTAAGTAACGCTTGTTGACCTTAATATAACGCGCTAGCAATTATTCCTGCTCCCTCACTGTGAGAGTAAACAGGCGTGTGTGACGGGGCTTTGAAGTCCTCTTATCCTCTCAACATCCCTGCTTGTTTTTTATCAAAACTTGACTTTGACTGATAAAGCAGCAGCTTCTATATATTAAGGTATATCAGACTACTTGAGCCCTTTTTGTGTCAGATAACCAGCTATCGTCTAGAATACCTTTCTTTATGAGTTAGTGTAACTATCACATCGAAGCTTGACGTTTTCTCGGTGAGCTGTCTGAGGAGAGCGCGGTCAGCTTCGCTTGCTGGTGCTGCAGCTGCTGTTGCTGCCGGGGGTTTGTCTTTCCAGCCAAGATGCAATTTGGCTGCCCTCGGCCAGCGCCGGAGCCCTCCGTCTCTTAATAACTGCCACTGTTATGAAGTGTTGACAACTAATATCGGGGGATAATTCAGCCGGCACGCCCGGACCACCCTCTGCTTTATTAAGAACCTGAATGCTTTCAATTTCCTCCAGCATGCAGCCTGAGTGTGTTTTATTCTCTCTTCCTCTCTGGCTCTCTCCATTCAGTCCATCATAATTTACCTGCTTCTTACTGACTCCCTTTTTACAATATTTTGTGTAAGTTTCTCCCATTTTCATTCTCTTTATTTTTTAGGGTTTTTTGTGCCCCTGTTTTCTTTTGTTTGGTGACACTTTTTCTCTGCATCCTATCCCTGCCATCATCCATTCCTCCTAATCTCCTCTCTTCTACCCTCCAGCATCAGGAGGAGCTGAGAGCGGCAGCAGCGGGGAGAAGAGTCCCACCGGCGGCTCGTCGGCGTCGTCCAAGCGGGCTCGCACGGCGTACACCAGCGCCCAGCTGGTCGAGCTGGAGAAGGAGTTCCACTTCAACAGGTACCTGTGCCGGCCGCGTCGCGTGGAGATGGCCAACCTGCTCAACCTGTCCGAGCGCCAGATCAAGATCTGGTTCCAGAACCGGCGCATGAAGTACAAGAAGGACCAGAAGTCCAAGGGCCTGAGCTCCAGTTCCGGGGGGCCCTCGCCGACCGGCTCCCCGCCCCTGACCATGCAGTCCTCCGCCAGCTTCCTCAACTCCATGCACCCCATGGTAGGGGGAGGCGGGGTCGGCTACGACGTCCCGTCTCCGCCGTCCTTCGGCAAACCCCACCAGGGAGTGTCTTACTCCATGTCCACTGCCTACTCCAACGTCCCCATGAAGGGCTGTCCCCCCCAACAGAAGTACGGCGCCCCAGACCCGGACTACGGCGACCCCCATCCTCACCATGGCCTAGTGCAGGCCAACAATGCTGGCTACGGGACTCCCACCAACATGCAGGCCAGTCCAGTCTACGTGGGGGGTGGCAGCTACGTGGAACCCATGCCCGGCTCGGGGCCCTCCATGTACGGGCTAAACCACCTGGGCCCCACACCGCCTCACCACCAAACCATGGACTACAACAGCGCGGGGCCCATGTCGGCCGCCAACCAGCACCACGTGGGTGGAGGGGGCCCCCCGGGTCCCTGCGACCCGCCCACGCACCCGACGTACACCGAGCTGTCGGCTCACCACACCTCGACTCAGGGCAGAATCCAGGAAGCACCCAAGCTCACTCACCTGTAGCAGGTTTGGAACAAAAACCGAAAACGTAGGAAGTAGTGAAGACGACACACAGAACGCGTGAAACGACGCGACTCACTAACAGACGAACTAACATGCGGGGACTCTACTGCTGCAACGGGACGGCAGGAGAGACAAAGGGAGACAGACAGGGGCCGTCCAGTGGTTGGTCCTTTGCTCTACAGAGTTGTGTTGTCCAGCCACCTTGTTTCCACTGCCTTCTGAATAGGGCTAAGCCTTCACTGTTCTCTTTAAAGTGCAGCTAATTTGATTTAAAAAACACAATGGTTGTGCCTATTATTAAGTAGCATGAACACAAACCATTTATGTTGCTCAAAAACGTAAACAAAAGGCACTCCGCAGTGTAACGGTACTGAAGTCAACGGTAGTTGCCAAACATTTCCAAGTATTTTTTTAAAAACCGGGACCAAATTTACTATTTTACATCCTCGTACAAGGAAATTATTTCTTTTACACGAGCCTTTTTAGAGCAATTTACACTCTCGAGCGTCCCAGGTGCAGCGAAGCATATTGTAGGCGCGGGAGAAGAAGTGTACAGTCAATTGTCTCCCACGTCCCCCCCTGGGGACAATAAATGTCAGGAAGCTGATCTGGCGGCACCGATGCAGAGACATATCGGCAGCTGTACGGCACAACGGGATCTGAAGGCGAGCCCCGTGGTTCAGTCTGATAATCCACTGCGCTGTCAATCAGAAAACTACAATGTGGACTATTTCAGTTCTTCTGTTACAGAATATCTCAGAAACAGAAAAACAAACACAAATGGCAGTGCATTCTCTTTGCATAATGTGTTTAAGTTACACAGCAAAATAAATGCAAAGCGTTTTTTGTGTGCGTGTGTGTGGAGCACACTGCAGCTGTAGCTCAGCTAGCATGTTTGGTGGAGCTGTAGTATGTTGTTTAAAACTGTAAATTGGTGATATATTCCCCGCACACACACACACACACACAACAAGCAGCTCTCCCGCCTGGTGAATGAAATAGTTGAGATTTGAATGGGCGGTTTAACGAGGTGGTCAGATTTATGACGCTGAGCTCATGGCAGCACGGGTTGTTGTCAGCCGGGCCGAGCTACGTGGTGAGCAGCACATGTGTACAACAGAAATGTACGAGGTTCCACGAGTCACATTACAAACACACTGGATGGTCCTCCCCTTCCGCTGTCTCCTCCCGCCTCCTGCCGGACCGAATCACTACTAACCCACCGGCTCCTGTCTGTGGCAGCAGCACATGGCTTCTGAAGGAGGCCAAAACATGTTCCCACAATCCGCCACAGACCCCCCCCTCCACACACACACACACACACACACACACACACACACACACACACATCCATCAACCACATGTGCACCCACTGCCCCCTCCCATCAATCTAAACAGGGTTTAAGAAGCTACGAGCTCAAAGGCTAAGCTAGCTCCCATGTAGACGCACATCTGCGCTAAGCGAAGCTCGCGCCTCCACACACACACGCACAGCAATGCTAAGCTAGCTTCCTTTCGTTGACATACATCCACAGCCAGGTGAGCAGCTGTTGACATCTTTACACAAACACAGGAGAGGACATGGAAGAGACATTTTAATGTTCTTGTTTTAGCACATCATCGACACAGGGTAAATAATAAGAGTGGAGAACACTATTTATTTATGTTTGGGTAAGTCATCGCCCTTCTCTCCCCCCCCCCCCCTCTCTCTCTCTCTCTCTATCACTCTCTCCCCCCCCCCCCCCCCCCCCCTCTCACTCTATCACTTTGGAAGGTTTCTCTTTGGCTACATTAGCGAACACCAATGCAGAATTTGTCCACCTTCTATATCGTTTTGTTTTGTTCTCACATATCTTGACTTTTAACGTGGATACAGGGTATATATTTGAACAAAAATGCATGTCCCAGATATGTGAGCTGATGTGTGTCACACTTTGTTTTATTAAAAACAACCGGGTTTATTTGTTTGAACGGTCTCTGCTGTTCTGGAAATAAACCTCCCGTATTGTTTTTGTTTTTTTAAAGTGCAGATCTACACAAAAGCTTTTCAAATCCGGGCATCATTGTTGCACTTAGAGTTTACATTTTGATGGTTAAAGGTAAAAAAAAGAATAATGATGAAATCTTATTTTGAAGACGGAAGGCCCTCCAATCAAAGCGTCTTTCGCCAATGTGTGTTCAAGTGAACATTCATATATAAATATTTATTTGTTATAGCCAGTTTAAAAAAAAGAATTTCTGTTTTGTATTATTATTATTTATCCTTAATGTATTTATATCGAGAAAAAATACTGTACTTTTTTAGTATTTACCTGTTATGAAAAAAAAAAAAAAACGTTGTGTTTCTTCTTGTCCATTGTACTGAAGTTCCATTTAATTTTTTAGTTCTTTTAGTTCTTGTATTTTAGAAGAATACGTAGTTTTTATGTTCCTATAATGACCCTTGTACATACATGTCTTGGCTTGTACAGGGAAACAGGCAAGGATGGGGATCGGTGACCCGTCCACGCATAGTCGGAAACATTTAGACAAACTACTAGCTGGAAAAAAAGAACGAGTCTTTCTTTTTTTGGGGAGAAAAACAACTTCTTTCTTTGTCCTTTGTAGCTCCTCTTTTCTTTCATTGTTGAGAGGGTTGTCTGTCGAACAATTCTTTAATAAAATGTTATGTTATTCACAGATATCTTCGGTTTGTTTATGATTCTCAGGTGCTTTCACTTATTCAAACGTTATCGTCCATATCAGCAGTGTTGCTGCAGGTAAAAACCTGTCGCGGCCAGTTGTGTTGACTGTCATGTCTTTGGACTGCGGTTACCTGCCAACGGTGACAAAACAACTATGAAAATAAGCTCAACTTTTAAAGTAAAGTATGTTTTTGTTGATTATCAACTTTGGCAAAATGTCAACCTACTGTCCCTTTAAAATCAGCTGACCTCAAGGATAGAACCCAAAAAGCAACATGAAAAACCACTGTCTCAAAGTATAACGTAAAGCTGCAGGACAAATGACTGTTTATCTCCCACAATCCTTTGCTTTAAAGCTGCTGTGTGCTGGTCGGCGTCCCGGCGTGGGGATCATGCGCGTTCTACCGCGATGTGATGTGACTGTCGAGGATCTGGTGTAGGTGTGACTTCTTTCCAACAAGCGGGGCTGACCTGACACTGACGGGTCAGCATTGGATATCGGGTCGATACCTCGGGGCTAAAGCATGGCATCGCTGTCAGAAAACCCTCCCAATAATTACTTGTGAAGCCGAGAGCGACGTGTAACATGTCAGAAGTAAAGAACAAATCTTTCGGAAAACGTCTCTTTTGAGGCTTTAGAAAGAAGGCAAAGCAGCTGCTACTATTCCACTGGCTGGTGTTCATTTACCGTACTGATTACCAGCAACGATCCACACATGCCGATGTGTGTCAGACACCGGGCTTCATCCCGGTGAAGGTCTAAGGTCGGATCCAAGAACTGTACCTGAACTAAAACCTGATACTTGTTGCCGCTTGTTCTTTTTTCAAGGGTCCGCTCTCTGAGAAGGAAACATTGACTTTAGCTCTGTTGTTTTTGTCTGACAGCAACATCTGTGTTCAGTACCAGTAAAAGCTCTCAGTATTGCACAGCATCTGGAGGATTATATTTGATTGACCCAGATGCTGGAGAAAACATTTAAGACTCAATTTCATGATTTAAAATAGAGTTGTTTTCATGTTGAGTTAATCCGTTCTGTTGGAGCGGCAAAGTGGCAGCAAGGCAACTCTGATCAACCCCCAAACACACAAACGCTGGCTGCTGAGGTGTCCTTGAGCAAGACACTAACGCCCCATCTGACCTCTCAACCTGGACGCTTCACACCAGAACGATCTGTTCCTCTGCACGATGGGTGCTCACTTTAAATCCAGAGGTAGAACATAAGTGCTGTGACTTAAAATGGTGAGCGAGACCATGTGGTGTGGTTGAAAGCTCTGGTGGAGCCTTCTTTAAGTTAACCTCTGTGAGAAAGCAGCAGATGGTTGGAGTTATTTAAATGTATTGGTCTTTTTTACTGTCTAACTAACCCTCCTGTTTGATCATTTATTATTTGTTTGACTATTTATTTGACTTTCTTTTAATAATTGACTGCTGAGTGTTAACTTTCTGGATTGACTTCATTTACTTTTGCTCTTGCTGAGAATGTTCATTTTCCCTCTTGGGGTCAGAATAGTTTGACCCTTTTCAACAGATAGGTGACCCAAGACACATTTCTTCTTAAAGGGACAGTTCCCCCCCAAAAATCAAAAACACATACTCTTACTTTTACCTGTGGTGCTATTCATGAATAGTTGTGAGTGGGCTACTTTTTCGGAGACATCGGCCACAACAGACCTCGTGGTCACAACAACAGAGGTTGCTGTTGAGTTTTGTGTGATAGTCCCATTACATTGGAGAGAAGACAGACTTATTCTACGGAAGATATCTCCAAAACTAGACAACTCACACCAAAACTATCTAAAATATGGATTTTGGAGTGAACTGCCCCTTTAATGTTTTCTCTCTTTTCAACTTTATTTTTCCCTTGTTGTGTCTTTAATGTTTTCTCTCTTTTCAACTTTATTTTTCCCTTGTTGTGTCTTTATTTTCACATGCATGCTGATCCAATGTGTCCTGTGATGTTGTTTATGACTAAAAAAAGCACTGAGGCCTGCGCCTTGGCTCAGTCACATGGTCTCTACCCCCCCCCCCCCCCCCCCCCCCCCCCTCTCCCTCTCCCTCACTCTCGCACGCGCTTGTGCTGAGAGGCCTGAGAGCAGCATAAAACTTGGGACATAAATCAGGCTCCCGTAAATAATGGCTGCACTTCCCTTTACATCTCCGTTGGACTAACAGACAATAAAAACACCAATAAGCAGAGATTGGATCTAATTTATTGCCTCATAAAAACAGGCGGAGGGCTCGGCTTCAGAGCAACGCAGCCTCTGCTGAAAACAGTACAGCTATTACTGTGGAACACGCTCACAGCCAGGTACGCGCACTGCTCTGGAGTCAGACATTACAATTGCATTAATAAGGTGACGATGTTTAGGCAGGGAATTTGTCAGAAAAAGTTGTCTGTCAGACGAGAACAGATGTCTTTATTTTATCATGCAGATAATAACACCAATAGTTATAATAAATAAAAGCAGCCTATAGAAAAATCCTGCTCATTTAGATTTTGTTTTACTTTACTTTGGTGAATTTAAAATCTCAACTATCAATATTAAGCGGACTAATTATATGTTAAATTAGATCAAATCAAAACGTGGGTATTGGTGTGGTAATAATAGTCGTTTTACACCGAGTAACCCTAAAACAAGAGAATTGACTGCCAAATAAAATAAAAGTCACAAATCTTTCAGTCGACCAATCCACGCGTCCCGTGTGATAACTAGCATGAAAAAACTGCCTCTGTTCGCCAACAAAACTTCCAATAAAGTCGTCGGTATTTTCCAATAAAATACATTTTTTTTAAATGAATATATATAATTTTCAAAATTTGCGTAAAAACGAGATGAAGAACAGACACCGAGCGGGCCGCAGTGCATTGTGATGCTGGAGCTCAGGCAGCAGCTTGTGTCTGCTGTGTTCACGCAGCCTGCGCTTATTCTGCTGCGTTCAATGGCCCTCACTCCCACGCGCATTTCTGCCTTTTTCCACTTCTGCCGTCTCTTTCAGAGTCAGGCGGGAAGAAGCCAAATGGCATGGGAACGAGAGGGCGAGCTAAACAGCATTTTCTCCATTTGTATCTGATTGGTTTTATTATTTGTATTTATCTATTTATTTTTTGTTCTCTCAACCGATAAAATATAGCCGCGTGACGTTTACATATGAGCGCATTTGCCGCGCGTAGAATCTGTGCGAAAAAGTAAAATAAATAAATAAATAATAACACACAGTGAGTAATGGATCTAAAGGGGGGGGGGGGGGGTGGGGGGGGACCGGAGGGTTGCTTGTTATTTAGGGAGAGAAGAGGGGCTGCTGTCAGCCTCTTTGCAGGGAGTGAAAGATTGATCACCGCACATTTTCTCCACGCTCGGGGCTCCTCGAGCCCTCCCCAAAAATATCCTCCCGAGTTCCTGATCTTTATGAGGAAAAAAAAAATAAAAAAAAATAAAAATCTACATGAGCCTGAAGGCCACTCAGCACACTCTCACTTTCTATTAGCTTTCGTATTATTGCTGCTGTATTATTAGTATTTTCTTTTACTACAGGAGACCCGCGCTCTCCCCTCATTTTTTTCTAGCTGCACGGAGCGACCTCGCTGTGAACTCTCTCTCTCTCTCTCTCTCTCTCTCTCTCTCTCTCTCTCTCTCTCTCTCTCTCTCTCTCTCTCTCTCTGCGTAAACACACCGGACATTTTTAACACACATACATTACACTGGAGAGAGAGAGAGCAAAATAAATAAATAAATAAAGCAAAATTTGAATTTGAGAGAGAGAGAGAGGGAGAGAGAGAGGGAGAGAGAGGGGGGAGGCTATTTTAGTGGCATTATATTTAGACATTTTAGGGTTCCATCTCTCTCACGCGCGCTCCTGCAACTATTAAATACAAAACATGATCCAATGATTAAAACAAAAATAAAGTACACTTACACACCAACAGGCTTCTCTTCCCCGTTAACTCTAACTGTCTCTCTGCTCTGCTACAAGCCGGTCTGCCTCATCTCCACTGAGTAGAACCTTCATCATCCTCTCCTCCTGAGCTGCTGCGCCATCTAAAACCCTCTCCAAGTATTTTTTTTGGTCCTGTGTCTAAGTTGGGGATTTTCAGCCTCTGTCACACTTTATAAGATTAATGAGCTGAGTGCTGTAAACAGTGATTTCTTTTTTCCTGAGGAGCCATATTGTAAACGGTGCCGGCCAGCTCCGTCCACCCTAACCATCATAGCATCACCCAGAGGACCAAAAAAAAAATGTCCGAGAGATGCTCTATTGTTTGTGCGTGTGTAACACCGGGTCCATGGGGATGCGCCGAACCCGCCGCCCACACGGCGCACATGGCGAACGGCCGCCTCGTCGTCTCTCCTCCGCCCCGCACGTTACCCCCCGTTAAGACGAAACAATAGCAGCCATCCTGTGATGCAGCCCTGCGTTGCCACAGCATTTGGTGGAAAAAAATAATAATGCTGCTTCCCACTGCCATCGCCATCGCCGCCAGGGCCTGGACCCCCCCAACACCCCGATTGGCTGTTTCGCGTCACATGATCAGGAATTGGCTGCAATTTCGCCCCATAGTTCTTCAGTTTAGCCTACCCATGGTCCCCATACGCGAGTAATATCACCAATATACACAATTATTATATAGCCGCCGCGTTTACGCCATTGCGGTCGGGAGCCTACATGCTTGTGCGTTTTTTCCTTTTTCCCCCCCGAAAGAAGCCATATTGTTTTGAGTGCGTGCGCGAGCGTGCGCGTTTATGTGTGTGTTTTTTTTTGTTTGTTTTTTTTATTTTGGGGAAGGGATTATTTCGGGGGTCTCGCCGTTCTGAGGTCGAAGCCGGTTCGAGGGAGCTATGAATTTTGAATTTGAGAGGGAGATCGGTTTTATCAACAGCCAGCCGTCCCTAGCAGAGTGCCTGACGTCCTTCCCAGCCGTCCTGGAGTCATTTCAAACTTCATCAATCAAGGAGTCGACAGTAATTCCGCCTCCCTTCGAGCACACCATCCCCAGCCTCAGCCCCTGCACAGCCAGCCATCCGAGACCGGCTGCTAGGAGCCAGCAGAACCGGAGGACCTCCGTCGCCAATGGCCTCCAGACGAACCACCGGGGCGCCCAGCAGCCCTTCCCGCCCGGCCAGACCCCTGCCCTGGCCGTGGCCGCCCCGGCCGGCCCGCTGGCCCACGAGTTCCCCTGGATGAAGGAGAAGAAGTCCTCAAAGAAGTGCCCGAAGCCTGGGAGCGGCTCCAGCGGCGGCGGATCCATCATCCCCCCTGGCTCGTCCTCCCCGTCGCCGACCGCCTCCGGGTACGCTTCGGCGGGCATCGAGTCACCCACAGGTCGGTATGCTGGGAAGCTGGAGCCAGTATGTGTGCGCGTGTGTGGTGGGAGCGTGAAGGGTGTGCAGCATAGTGCTTTCATTTTCGGTCTGCATCTTCATTTCACTTCATAAACATCATTCATTACACACAGCATGGATTTGAGATGCCATTGTCGTTTTCTTCCTCAGTGTGTGTGTGTGTTGTGTGGTGCTGCAATGCTGTGTCAACAGGGTGGCCATATCTAGACCACTGCATTATGCTGCAGTGCTTTGCACTCTCCCATCACGCATGTAAACGTGCACCCATAACGTATATCTCTGTCACATCATTTATGTGGAATTCAGCTTCACGCTGAGCGCACGTGCCTCTCACACCAGCTTCCGTTTTATTCTGCATCAGAGCACAAATTTGCAAAATGTATATTGTCCACATAGAGTTAATAATCGTGCGTAAAGACGCACAGAGGTGGGTATTTTCCCCCTCTCTATCCACTCTGCAAAGGATTCCTGCTGCAGCCTGATTCATTCTGCTCACTGGCTGCTGTGATTTCAGCAGCAGCGTCTGCCCTGGCATTATATATTCATAACACAACTGAGATGGTAGCCATATTGGATGGCGGTGTAGGAAATATAATGGCGAGGCAGTGGACAAAATATGTTTGGTGGGGGCTGCAGGTGTGTGTGTGTGTGTGTGTGTGTGGGGGGGGGGGGGGGGGGGTATAAGCTACATCCTACACAGAATACAGGCTGCACACAATCTGATCTTCATGGGTCTACCTCATTTCTGTCTTTTAAAACCGACTTCCACAGCAATCACTGCATTTGTTACCCCGCCCCCCCCCCCTCTTTTTCCTCTAAACACAAAATCCCACGCCCGTTCATTTTAGTGGAATTTCTTTTTTCCTCTCTAGCTCCTTTCTCTCCCAATTTCCTGCTTTTATTTTTTTCCTGCATCTCATTCATAAAAAAAACATTTATGATTTTTTTTGTTATGTTCCCGCCACATCGGTTTCACGTGGACATCCCCACATTTCCTCCCTGTCCGGTGATTTATTTATTTTCCCTTTTCTCTTTGCACTTCTCTCAGCTCGTGCTGTAGCCGCCTCACAGCTTTACAGAAGAGAGAACCCCTCTTTGACTTTATGATCATCTGTCTTTATCTAACTTTTTATTATTATGATTATTTTTACCAACCAACAAAGTGGTCAGCTCTTACAGTTATGGCTTTAGCTGCTACGGTAAATGGGAGGAGTATTTTTTTATGAGACTTTTTCATGTTTTATTATTTTTTATTAGAGCCGAGGGGATTTCTGCTCGGTGCTGAAGCAGCTTATTTCTTGGCTGGAAACCCTGCACCCAATAAAAATATGTAGCGCTTTTACGGGGCTCTCCAGAAATAGTTTAAACGAAATATAAAATGTAAATAAAGAATTAACGAGGATAGCTTTTTTAGATCACACACAATAAATCCTTCACGTAATTCCGCTCTCCGTTTGATTTGTCTTCTGCAGACTCGAGCCAGGCGAGTCTGGATGGTGGAGGAGCCGGGTCCCGCCGGCTGCGCACCGCCTACACCAACACGCAGCTGCTGGAGCTGGAGAAGGAGTTCCACTTTAACAAGTACCTGTGCCGGCCTAGGAGGGTGGAGATCGCCGCCCTCCTGGATCTGACCGAGCGGCAGGTCAAAGTCTGGTTCCAGAACCGGCGGATGAAACACAAGCGCCAGACGACGCACCACCGGGACGGCGGAGGCCACGAATCCGGCGAGTTCGAGCCGCTCGAAGGCGCCGACGCCTCGTCTCCGTACTCGAGCCAGCCGCTGGAAGCATCTGGCACTGGGGAGGCTGAGTCGGACAGCGAGGCGGGGAGCTGCAATCCATCTTCGGCCGCCTACGCTAATGACAGCGGGGACAATGCACAACCCACGCCGGAGAAAGGAGGCCGACCGAGCCGCCCCGAACGCCCACCGTTGCCGGGAGCATCTGGCTCCTCCGACGCTGCCGCGGCTCGCCACTCTCCGCCAAAGTTCACCGCGGATATCCCGGGCCTGATGCAGCTCGGCGAGGCCGGGCTCGCAGAGGCAGCGTCCGACCCGTCGTTCTCCGAGCAGCGGGACTCCTCCGTCTCCTCGACCTCGTCCTCTGCTGCCGCCGCCGCCGCCTCGACATCGCTCCCCGACCTGGCCTTCTTTGCCGTGGACGCCTGCCTGTCGCCAAGCCTGCAGAGCTCCCTGGATAGCCCGGTGGATTTCTCCGAGGAGGACTTCGACCTGTTCACGAGCACACTGTGCACCATAGACCTGCAGCACCTGAACTTCTGAGAAACATAAAACTACAAAGAACTAAGGAGCGGACGGAGAGCGTGGACGAGCAATCGAGCGGAGGAGACGGCACTGGAAGCTTCTCGGCAACATTCCTGAAACATTTCTGAACTAAAATTATGTTCCTTTTTTAAATCTATTTTTTCGTCTTTTTCCTGGTTTTATTTTACGACTGTAGCCTACCTAGTTTAAGAGAGTTGCAGTTCATTTTATGGGGATTTTATAGGGATTTTATTTTTTATTTTTGCTTTTCCACGATCGAAACTTTGTGGATTTTTCTCTCTCCCCTTGTTCAGGTATTTATTGCCTTTCTTGTTTTTTGTTTTGTACTGATTTAACTCATCAGTATGTGTGGATTTGTTTCATCTCTTACATTCTGGTGCAGCTTCATGGATCCTTAATAACTTCTCAGGAACTGTTCACGGAGTCTAAAGGTGCAGATAGCTGGACTGCTTTCTAGAAACTATCCCAACTGAAGAATGAATTCTTTCTCTCTCTCTGAACGAGACAAGACCAGAGAGAGAAGTCCTGCTGATGACCCGAGTTTTAGACCCTAGTTTATTTATTGAGATTCTTTAATAGTGAAAATCCAAATTATTTATTGTACATATATTTTCATAGTGGAATAATAATAAAAAAAAAAACACAAACATTTAAGATGTGGCCCATGTCGTTTTGTTTTATGAATTCCAGAGGTGCTGAATGGTCTTTATAATAATGATGTGGATACATGCAGCATTCAAAATAAGAATTCAGTGCAATTTGTATTACGCTAAGTATAATACAAAGTGAACATTTAGCAGCATATTTGACCATTTATTGTTTTCTTCATTATTATTTTGTTGCTGTCATACGAGTGTAATATTTTTTATCTGCTATTTTATATAGTATAAATAATTCCCATGCTATATTTATACATTGCAATTCATTATAAGCCTATAATTCCCTTTTTATAAATATTTTATAATTATTAAGGTTCAGATTGTCATTTTACTAAACAATGTGTAATTTTGATCGTATTATAATCTTCTAATATGCATTTTAATTTTAACTCACAATGTGGACTGAATGCAGATTATTTTTAAGTGTTAATGCGTGGCTCCCTGTAGTCCCCCGCACTATCATCCACCACATAACTATATAGCCTGATATATAGCCTGATATATAGCCTGGCATGGCCCAGTATGGTTCAGCTGGTGTTTACACAGAGATAACCCTAGAATGAGGTATTTTTCCAGAGCAGATAAAAACAGGAGAAACGGTCTGAGGCCAGGCTGGGTCATTGTTTTCCTCCATCGCATTAGCTTAGCTCAGCTGAGAAGGAGCTAATGGTTAGCATAGCACACCAGAGGCAGCTTCCATAGCATCCTTTCACTTAGAACGTGTGGGACCCCAGAGCTGACCCCAGAGCAGCACAACTCACGCTCTATGTGTAGTTTACGAGCATGGAAGCTGACTCTAGCTCGGCATTGCAGATTCTCTCCCACCAGTAAGCTGCCAGGGTGACCATGGAGCAACCCATGAGTTAGCATGGCTGCCATTAGTGTGTGTGTGTGTGATGCTAACTAGCTGCTCCTCCTCCCACAGAGTCAAAATGGCGCTGAAGACAAAGCAGGATGTGAACAATGAGCAGTGGCAGCCATTACAGGATGACCGGCTCAGTTTGACAGGCATGGTGTGTGTGTGTGTGTGTGTGTGTGTGTGTGCGTGCGTGTGCGTGCGTGTGTGTGTGTTTGTAATAGTCAAAAAGAAAGAAAGATGCCTTTTCTTTTAGGCTACAGATTTATTGGTTTATGGCTGATTGTTAAAACAATGATAACATTAAATATAATAATAATAACAATAATAGCAATAATAATACTACTATAAATAATAATAATAATAATAATACTGATAATTTCAGGATATAAAAAATTGAATTATAATCTAATCATCAAAAATGTATATTTGCAATTTGCAAACATACTGAATCAGGAACATTGACTTGGTTGATATTGGCAACAGAACCAGTTAACAAAATAGGTTGGTGCATGAATATTGCAGTTTCATTGTCAATATGACATACTGCATGTCTATTGTGAAACAAGTCTAAGAAAAGACTGACCATTAAAAATCACAGTAACCTTTATATAGTCTGATCAACCATGCCGAAAGTCCAGCCATTGAGTAACAATGAGGACACACATATTGTAATTTGGATAAACCATCTTCTTTTTTCTCTTTACTACACATATGTGGTGCATTCATCATCGCATTAGAAATGTGTTCAAGCTAAATGTTGACTTCATAAGCTGCAAACAACACTGAGGAGTAAGCCCAAACCCAGACTGAAGAGGCTTAACTCCCATTAGTGCTCTCTGGTTTTCTTTCAACCACAATCAGAGGGCATTCCTCACTTCTTCATCTGGGCCTCATTCAAACAATACATATCTTGGTATTTCTATTGGATCCTTAAACTGTGGCAAAGCATGAAATAGAATCATTCAGACTTCACTGTAGTCTGACTGATGATTACACACTAATGTTTGATCAGCATAATGAAGGCAGCCTAACTCTCCGTCAAGTTAACATCGCTCCCTTTGTGTGGTAACGACAAAACCTACAAAACTCATATGAGGTCCATGCAAGTGAGCACAAGTTTTAAATTTCTTGTATGTGCAACATACTTTTGCAATTAAACGTTCTGATTCTGATGGAGTTCCCATGGGAGCCAACAGGCACCAATACTAATAATAACAAGCACTTATAAAGTGTTTTAGATGAATAGAAAAAATGTATGAATAAACTAAAAAAATAGCAAATGCAGTAAAAGACACAATTAAAAAACATACACAAAATAAAATGAAACTAAAATCTTTGACAATAAAAAGTATATTTAAAACATGTATTCAAAGAAGCAAGTGTATCTTCAGAAGGGATTCCAAAGGAGATCTGGTTCACTTCATTTTCGTAAACTGATCTGCTTCGGGGCCCTGCAGAAAAGCATGATCACCTTCAATCTAGTCCTTCAGACCTCCAAAAGTCCAGAGTTCGATTTATTCGTGGTCCCTGGCATGCACGCCTTAATATGTTTGGTAGAATAACTAAAACTGTATGTTTCCCTGATTCTGAGTCAGTCTGGCAGTAGGGTTCTGAACTAACTGAAGACAGTTCTGGTTAGCTCAGGCAGCTACACAGTGAGACAGGATGTGACAAATGCACATAAGAGTTTGCAAGTTCCTGAAAGATTGAATCTTTGATACTTTGGTTTAGCGCAAATTAATAGGATGTTTACTGTAGTGTCATGCTTCGCTGTAATTTATAAATCCGGTAGGGGGTCAAGTCGCAGGATACTAAAAGAATCAGAGAATGTGTGTATTACAATGAAAATCAAGGTTTTGTCCGTGTTCAAGGTGAATCGGTGGCAACAGGCAAAACAGCAGTGGCCCCTGAATAGAGCCATGGGGAACTCCACTGATCTAAGGCACCCTCTCATGAACTTGAATCCCCAAAAGGGCCAGAGAAAGTTTAAACATACGCATTTAATACTGACCTATGCAGTGTTATCAATAATACATCTTGAACCTGTCACTTCAGCATCAGCTGGTCACTTCAAAGAAGTTCCAGAATGTGGCTCTTCATAGAACTCCAGAAGAGTTTGAGATTTGCAAAAACACTCTTCATGCTAAGCTAAGATAACCAGCTACAGGCGTAGCTATATGGCACAGAAAGAGAAAACAAACACCTTGAGAGTGAATTGCGTGATCAGTAAGCAGGTAAACTTGTCTTCTCTTGTGTTAATATGCTCGCTTGTCTTGATCGGCAGCAACTTCCAGAGCTGCTCTGTGACTTTGTACCTGACAAAAATTAGAGTGAAATAACACTTATTATGTTTGATAAATGCCAAAGGTATAAATAATACCCATCAAGTATTCAGCCAAGCCATGGAATAAATAGTATTCTATATTTGAAAAGTAAAAGATGGAATCTGGCTGAGCCTTTTAGACTGATGGGCCCAATGCTGCAGATTAAATGAATAATACTGTTCTGTAACTTACAGGTGCTATGAAACCATAGACTAATATTGTGAGGACTGGACTGGACTAGGACGCAGAGCCAAAGTTCAGTGTTATATTATTATATTATTTCATACATATTTTGATTTTCCACAATTCTGTAATTAAATGTTAATGTTGATATTCACTTCTCTAAAGCATCTAAAGAAACTATTCTATTCAATAAGTGTTACTACTCTACCTATTCTTAGACTGATGGGGAAAGTGTTTGAACAGAGGGAGGATGGCACTGTGACTGTGTGGCAAATGGTTTGAATGGTTTATGGGTCTGGACTTCCACTGTTGAATAAGACAGAGTCACATATTAGAACAACAATATTTAGGTAATATTTGTAGTGGCATTTAAGTATTTGGGTACACCTGACATAACCAACGTCTTATTTGGATAAGAAAAAACCCCACATGAACGTTAACTGAGATGCACATGCATGCAGAACATGCATCTGCATTGCGACATTGGATTGGCCCGACCACATCTGCAGTTGGTCTGTGTTGCACTGTGATTGGCTCTCAGCCAGTAGTAAATGACATCTGTGCAATTCTTACAAAACAATACTGGCCAACAAGCTGTAAGGTGTGCTTTCCCTTTAGCGATGCTAACAATGACGCTTCGTCAATCGGTGTTTGTGGGCGTCTTCCAAAGATACTTTTCATCACAGAATTTCTTGTGTTTCCACAAGCTGATGTTTTGTTTTGGTATGGTAGCCAATAAACCTTTGGACCTTGTATGAAGGCATTTCATCAGCTTCTGCTTCGTTGTGGAACGCATCTTTTGATATCTCATATCTTACATCTGGTCAGATAGGAATCACAGCCAGCATGCAGAGAAGGCACTTTTAATGCACAAATGGCAGGTGAATATGGTATTAAGAGAGAATCAAAGCAAAACTATCTGTTAAAAAAAGATTAAAACTTGCAAATAAAGATCCACACCTCTACACTAACTCTATACGAAGCTCTGTAAAGTATGGTAGTGGGTTTGCAGACTGAAGAGTGGGACTGAAACACAGCCTCTCTCTCCTGTAACCATCCATCGAAGTGTATCTTGTAGACAAAGAGATTACAGCAGAGTACATCTCTATGCTGGGAGACATATCTCACCCTCTGAGTGCCTGTATGTGTGTGTGTGTGTGTGTGTGTGTGTGTGTCTGTGTGTGTTTGTGTTCCAGTAATCTCTCTCTCTCCTGGCTGTCACCGCCTGTCGGCCTGCTGCCATGCTGTAATATGCGGACTGCTCCTTTATCTCTTGCATCACCGTCAACATCACTGTTATGATTTCTGCCTCCTCTGTGTGTGTGTGTGTGTGTGTGTGTGTGTGTGTGTGTGTGTGTATGATATTGCATAACTCAGGCATGATAGATCACCCACTTAGCAGCTCTGGTGAAATATGTGAGCCGTGGATTTTTTATCATCCCGCAACGTCAAGAGGAAACTTTACCCCCCAGACATGCAGTCGGTCCTGCTGCTCTGCCGCTGCACTAACTTTGCACGCAGACATTTTTCGTTGCTGACACGCGCTGCAGACTGAGAGTCAAAAGGGACGACTTAGATTAGAGGGACAAACTGTCACTTCACAGTCCGTCCTGCCTCAGCCTTGTGCTGTGCCTTCAAAGTAGTATGAAGCCATAACAAGAACTGTTTTTGCATTACCCAATTTTGATGTAAAATCCATTTCCTAATAACTTCCTAACATTTATGACTGCAAAATGTATGAATTATTTAACAGAAAACCTTTTTTTATTGACTTACTAACATTTATAATTGAATACATGTTATAAAGTATGAAATCCATGAGTAATTGTTAATGTGTTACCAACATTTATACCTGTATTATTACATAATAGACGGATTATTTTTCATAACCTGGCAAACCAAAAGTTAATGACAGGTCATGAAATAGTCACAAAGGGAAATCTATTGGTTTCATGTACATAGACACGGATTGTCATTTTTTATTTCGTGTTGGACACACAAATGAAATGCATCCAGCTGACTATGAAACAGGGCAAATTACGGAGATTGATGGGTTGAGTAGTTCCTTCACTGTTAAAATAATTACACAGTCTTGTACATTTAACTTATTTCCCACAATTTTTTTTCATGTCTCATTTGCCGTATCAGATGAAAGCATTCATAACAATTCATCTGTAACTATTTCAAGATTACCTGTCCTTTGACCTCCAAGTTACTGCTGTGAAAAGTACAATCTATAGGATTTCCTGTCGATCTCCCCAAATAATATGATCTATAAGTGTAACTTTAACGTACAGCCTAGTACTGTACGTTCAAAATAGTCTCTGAGAGACATCACCAAAGATAACTGGCACCACTATACAATAAGGCACTTTTCATAAGAGGCTGATTAGTAAATTACAACATTTTTTGCATTACCCAATTGTGAAATATCTAGCTCTAAAATTCAACAACTGTGTAGCGGTGATGCAAAATGTATACGATTATTTAACAGAAAAGCATTTTGTTGGCTTACTAACATTTATAATAAAATACTTGCTATAAAGTAGGAAATCCATGCTATTTATAACTACACTATAACATTATAGACTGGTTCTTTTTCACAACCTGGCAACCCAAAAGCTGTCATTCTGTAATGGTTTATAATCCAGCCCAGTATTAGGTAGTGAGCATTAGGTTGTCACCGAATGGAATCTATTGGTTTCCTGTAGATGGAAGCAAATTGTCTGTTTTGTGATCGCAAAAACAATGTCAAAGACAATTGGGATCCTTGTGGACACGCAAATGAAATGCATCCACGTGACTATGCAACAGCCAGAGCAAGTGACGTAGTATATGATATCCAAAAAGACACATTATGGCTGGCTGGAGGGGAAGTGGATGGTCCAACAAACACAGGCCTTTCAACCAAAAATCTGGTGTTCGACACCGCGCTGTGCTTTTCTTGCCTAAACCTAACTGTACGTAGCTATCTAAAGCCCAAATATGATGTTTTTCCAAAACCTAACTTAAGTGGTTTGATTGCCTGAACCTGACTTTCATTTTTAAAGTAATGTTATCACGAAGAAAAAAAGTTATTCCCAGCAACACAAATAATACATTACATACATACAATACTTCTATAACTATGTTTTGGGACCTGAACAATTTGTCAAGGTTAGCCTAAACAGAGCCTCTCCTTAAACCGGAGCCACAAGGACCGCCTGGGGAGAGGGATCAGGTTTAAAGAGAGCACACTGAAGGTCAGGGCAGGGTCATGGCTGGAATAACAGTCAGCCACGTTTCACGCTTGTACATGCTGTGCATGTCTGTCACATGCATATGCGCACGGAGGCAATCATTTCCATACTTCTCTGTTTATTCTATGTGTGTGAACGGTGTGTTTAATAGCATTAACTAAGCTAAGTTAGCATCCGTTCTGTAAGGGGAGCTCAGAGTCAGATAATCAATGCTTCCGCCTCTGAGGGCCCCCATCAATTCACAGTTTAGGTGTGCGAGAAAGAGGAGGCTGCATGGTTGTCCGCATGCAAACACACACACACAACTGTGTATTGAGTTGTCAGGTAGGAGCCTCGGAGGATACACACTAAACACAAATCACTCTGTGAATGTATGTGTGTTGGTGGAACCCCCTTGCAGTCTCTCGGTAAGAGGTCAATAAAGAGCCATTCCACAGGATTTACTGGTATTTACCAAGGGACCGACACAGACAATTGTCGGTCAATCCAACTGCACCAATTATCATCCAGTAAATAGACTGCTGAGTGGTCATCTCAGATCACTAACCAGCAGCCATGTTATTTAAGCGAACCACTGACATCATTAAAACTGTCCAGCCGATGAGTTACATGTCAGTATGTGTGACTTCATGTTTACGCCCCTCAGGTTTTTTCCATCGGTCCAAACCAGGCGAAGTCTGAAGACTGAAGCCAACGTGGAAGTGTCTTGAACTTGCATTCTTTCTAACGACCAGCAGGGGGCGACTCCTCTGGTTGTATAGAAGTCTATGAGAAAATGACTCTACTTCTCTCTTGATTTATTACCTCAGTAAACATTGTAAACATGAGTTTATGGTCTCAATCTCTAGTTTCAAGTCTTCTTCAATACAGCATGATGTTCATTTAGTACATTATGGTCCATTTAGAGTCAAACAGACCATAAAGCAGGGGATGCTTTAGGGCAGGGCTACACAGTGATTGACAGGCCTTTACCACAGCGTTCTCGATGTTTTCGTGGAACAACTTCACTGTGTTTTTAGTTCATGAAGGTCAATTGTTCACTTATTGAGTGTTCAGTCGCACTCAGCTCCTCTCTAGATGTGTCACTTCTAGTTTCAAGAAACCAAGATGGCGAAGGACAAAAACCAAGATGGCGACGGCCAAATAGCTGAACTCAAGGCTTCAAAACCATCTGGAAGCCTCGACTGCTCCGACCAACAAAAGTAGCTGTTTGTCGTTTGGTATCTGCAGCCGAAGCAACTGCTGACGTGTTTGCAGAGAAAATGAGACTCCTCATTGATGAAGTGATGTCATATATGAACACAGCTGGCTGGTGACCAAATTGGTGAGGAAATGAACTGGAATGTTTTCAGAGGTGCTTTGACTGACTGAAGAGTTTGTCATTCAATAAGACTAAAAATATTGAAGTTTAGCAATATAACCAGAGTCCAGAGGTCAGTGCAGTGTTCAGTGTTTCTCCAGATGTTGGATTGATCAAACTTCACCATGTCAAGGGCTGTAACTGATCTTCATTATTGTTTAATTTGCTGATTATTATCTCTTTCAATCAATTAATCATTTGGTCTTTAAAAGGTCAGTTAAAGAAAACCAGAACCAGACCAGCCCATGTTCATATTTAAATTCCTCGTCCAAAACCCCAACATATAATAAGAAACGCAGCAAGTATTCATTTTTGAGAAGCTGGAATGAAGTGAATTTTGAAATATTCTCTGTCAGTTGTTTGATTGATTATTTGTGTTGAGTGTTTCACCTGCAGTCAGTCAGAGCCGGGATATTGAGATGATTCAAAGGTAAATAACAGCTAATTGCTGACACTGTCAGTACTACAGTAGTTGGGCAATAATGCATTCACAGTACCCATTGGTTTTCAGTTAAGTACATATATGAGTGGACATAGTCATAGTAGTCACCATGACCATGATCCATCCATCGGTTCATGGAGGCCTCAAGTTTGAACCGGATAGAGCACACTCTGCTTTATGGTCTATTTTACTCTAAATAATGACATCTTTTCAAATGTACTAAATGAACATCATGCTGTATTGAAGAATACTTGAAACTAGAGATTGAGACCATAAACTCATGTTTACAATGTTTACTGAGGTAATATTTCCACAATTGCTTCACTTTTCAGAACCAGAGGTTGCTGCCTGGTTCAGCAACAGCAGTCATGTCTGACGGTTAAAGCTGGTGTGTCCTAAGCTGCAGTCATGCTCACCGCTGGATCTCAGCTCTAGGAAAAACTCATGTGTTGAAATTAACTGGAAAAATTTTGCACTAAAAATACATTTTCCCAAAGATGGAATAGTTTTAGTGCCTACTTTCACCAGTATTTCATTTTTTTTACAGTATAATTTTAGGAATTATTCTTCCATAATAAATATTTTAGAGAGGGATGCTCATGGTGGATTTCAGGAATTCATTTTATTGACAAAAGAAGCTGAAAACCATTGTCTCTGGTAGTAATTTGTTGGATAACATAGCTAAATGGGTCATCCTCAACAAATTAAGTATTTCCACGAGTACTGTCACCGTACGGTCACAGTACGGTGACAGTACGGTCACAGTACTGAATGAGGTAACGATCTGTTACTAAATATTTTCAGTTCATTCTGAACAAGATAGCTGATGACATTCCACAGAAGGGCAGTAGGTACAAAAGGTTGGAATTCTTCTAAATTATTTCTTATTGTCAGGAAATTTCATAAAAAGACCAAAACGAAACTTTCTGACTTCCCTACCCTGTAGTGGCTCTCAGCCCAAAGCCTATTGGTTCCTACTGAAGATGGGATGAATCAAGAACATATACTTTCATGTTTTTATATACTTAATTTTAAAAAGGCTTAGTCATTTCCTAAAACAGCTGGTGACTGTAGTTTTTATGAAACATTACTCAAACAAGAGGAAGATGGTGCATTTGTTGGGGGCTATTGTCAGCGGCGGATTAATCCACATTTGGAGGTCTAGTGAGTATTTGCGACAGCAAGACGGTGTGGGAGTCAAGATAAACTGCAGCGGGTGTGTGTTCATGGTGATGAAGAAGCAAACAGTGTGGCTCACTGATGTGTTTTTAATAGTTTTTGGATTTGTACAATGGAGCTCAGAGGAAGAAGAGATATCAGGCTTTGATACACACAAAATACTTGTTGGCAGATACGTTCCCTGTTGGGTTTGGTCTTTTCATGGGTTATTCATGGTTTTATTAGTTAATCATGAGAACAAAATACCCGTTTTTCAGTTCTTGGTTAATACGCTTTTACAGTCTGGATCTTCTGCCTCACAGAAATGATAAACAGACTTGGTACTTTTATGCGCTTTTCTAGTCTCTCGACCACTCGAAGCGCTAAATAACGCAGTTCTCACAACATTTCTCAGTTACCCTTATGAAATTCATTCAGTTCCATGCACAAACATGAAGGGCTATTATCTGGAGGCAGTTGTTGTCCTTTGTGGCCCTTCTCCCCTGCCGTAGCCTGGGTGTAAATGTGCTGTGTAGATAAGAGCGGCCCGAGCTGACAGCGTCTTATCTGACGGCTGATAGCAGCGAGCCAGCAGGGAAATCCCCTCAAGCTCCCATTTTTCTCCTCTGCTCGCGGCTGTTCACTCATATCATCATTCTGTGTACACAGGGATATTACATAGCTGCTGTGACCTCCAACTCTTCACCTCTGTTTGAACAGTTTTATGTATTTAACGAGTAAAGATTATTCTTCCCAGCAGTGATGTTGAGCTGCAGTTCTTCTAATGGCCACTAGATGCTGCCTTGAACTCAATGGAAACATCTCGTTAGAAGTACAAAGGGCCCGTCCCTTTACCCACACTTAGTAGTAGTCAAATGCCTACTTGTGTGACATATTTCTTAAAACTGCAGTGTCCAAATGGCTTTTGAGACACAATTGTGCGGAGATTCATCAGAGCTCTGACATGCTTGGCCACAGTAATGAGCAAAGTAAAAGACATGTCTGAATTAAGTGCAGATGCTTTGTGGGTTTTATTAAATGTTCCCACAATAAACCAAGAAGTAGGATCAGCCAGAGCTACATAATCTCAGATCGCAACAAAAAACAAACACGCATTCGGGAGCCAAAAGGGTTAAACTAGCAAAGACTAATTGAGTTATCTAGAAGCATATAAGTCTCCTGTCCATAAAGGAGACGTAATGTTGTATTACTTTAAATCAGGGGTCACCAACCTTTTTTAAACTGAGAGCTACTTCAAGGGTACCGAGTAGTACGAAGGGCTACTTATTTGATACAAACTTCCTGAATAACAAAGTTGCACAGATCACCTTAATAATAATAATATATGTGAAGAGACTGTTTGATCACATGTCAGTTAATTATTCCTCACAATAATTATTAATAATGATTTCCACAACAATGATGGTATAGCTACACATACATATTTAAACATGCAACTTTTATTTCTGTTAATCTGTTTCAACATTTGAAAGTCAGAGGTATCACATCTCTGATATTTTTGTATCATCACATCAAAGCCGGTTACTTTTGCACATAGCGCCTACTGGTGAATGAACCAGTGGTAATGTAGACATGTTGGGAAGTCTGGGTCACCTTTGCATTGCGCAATGAAGCCTGCATGCCGGCCCGTCATCGCGGGAGCCCCGTCTGTTGTCACCGACACCAGCTTTTCCAACGGTACCTTTTTCTCAACGAAGAAACTAGTAACCAGTCTCGTCTATAGCCGAGCGGGGGATCCAACCCTCCTAGGCGTGCGAGCGTCTTCGGGCGCCCGCGTTCAAACCTCTAGTCTGGGCCTTTTCGGTCGGATTGCGTTGCCTCGCCTCTTCCCCCGCCACCCCTGAGTTGTTGCCCCGCGGCCTGTTCCGAGGATTTACAGACCTGACGACGGTGTGCGCTCGTGGCGTGCGTCTGGCGCTAACGGGAAAGCGCCTGCGATTCGGAACCTGAAAAATAGTGCGGCGGCCTCGTCCTGGCTGTCCGCCGTGCGCCTCCGGGTACCCAACTCTCTTATGACAAGAAATATTGTCATTTTAAAATCTACAATAATGCAAGCGTTTTTGATTAAAAAAGAACAGCAACTACAATTTTAGACGGAGCTCCATGGTGACTAGTGCTATTTTTAGAACATGTCTCGCGGGTGACTCACGTGGTCCCTGCGGGCGACAGGGTGCCCGCGGGCACCGTGTTGGCTACCTGTGCTTTAAATGATGTGGGTCAAAATATTTAGGGGAAGAAAATACTTGTTCTTACATATATGTGCAATGTAAGACCTAACTTGACCTCTGCGTTGTCCACTAAGTTGTCTGTGTTTTCGTCTTACAGAAATTTAACCCTTTCACAGTGTGTTTCACTTCATCAAAGTTAATGGCAACGTCTTATTCAGCATTATGATGTACTTAGCTCTACCCTCTTGTGTGGGAGAAAAACAAGATGGCCACGACCAAAATGCTGATCTCGAGACCTAATAAGTCAGTCCACATAGCAAAGGGTGACGTCCCAGAGACTACTCCAGTACAGTCTATGTGCTTAACTGAAAACCAACGGGTACTGTGAAAGCACTTCTGTCTAACTGT
This sequence comes from Anarhichas minor, assembly GCF_050575085.1. Classification (NCBI taxonomy): domain Eukaryota; kingdom Metazoa; phylum Chordata; class Actinopteri; order Perciformes; family Anarhichadidae; genus Anarhichas; species Anarhichas minor. The sequence continues at coordinate 371,250 of NW_027466559.1, read as the reverse complement.
TGGTAGGACTGACTTCATCAGCAATTAGCTGGTATTTACTTTGAAACAGTCAGTCAATTAATAAATCATACAATTAACTAACCAACTACCAACTCAATTCTGGTCCCCTAAAAATGACTTATTCAGCAGTTGGTTGTACTCAGCTCCACCTTCTCGTGTCACTTCTGGTCACAAAAAACAAGATGGCGACAACCAACAACCAAGATAATTATGCCCAAATTGACAAACTCGAGGCTTCAAAACAGCATCACAACTGAATAGTGATGTCACAATGTGTACATCCACTTCTTAAATACAGTCTATTGTCGTCACATACCACTGGTCAAAAGTATACAGCAATATGGCCGACCACACTGGCTGCATGCAGTTACATTTCATCATCAGATTTTTTTAATTTAAACTGACCATGAAGGAAAAGTAAAAAATAAAAGTTTCTCTATGCTTTGCTGATACTTTCTCTATCTCTTTCCCCATCAGTTGAGATGTGTGTGTGTGTGTGTCTCTGTAAATGTTATTAATAACGGTTAATAAATGCTGTTATGTGTCTGCATCAGTGGTTCAGGTTTCAAAGATAATGCAACAACGTCAGCAGTCTGGAAGCACAATTTCTTCCACTCAGTCATGCCTCCCTTTCACTCTCCCTCCTATATCATCTTTCATGATCTTCAGAAAGCCCCTCATATCGCACACACACACAGATACAGACACACACACACACACACACACACACACACACACACACACACACACACACACACACACACACTCACACACACATCTCCACTGTTTTCCAGGAATACTGGAGTGTAACTTCCTGGTTCCGGAGTTATCTGACTGATGACTGTCTGATGGGACTGTTAGAGGAGACGGACAGACAGAGAAAGCAGAAGGACAGGAATCTTATTTGTCCAATCAGATTGCTGCGCTTCTTTGAAGCGATGTGTAACTTTACGGTCACATTCCCTGCTCTCAAGTAGTACTTCTTAATTCACTCTGATCCAGGACTGTGAGACATCCTGGAGGGACATCCAAAATATGCAGACCAAAAGTCCGAAACACTAACAGATAGTTTGAGGCGTATAGGTCTGATTCTTACATTCCACTCCTGACCTGAGACAAGACAGAAACCAGCCTGACTCATCCGGGAGGTCACGACCCCCACAGGAGGTATGAAGGTCAGTCTGTCAAGAGGCAGAGTCCAGAAAAAGAGAAACACTTCACCAGAAGACCTGTGGCATTGAAATGAAGCTCTAGTGTAAGTTCAGTAAGGAAGACTATACTCTTGCATGCTTAGACTTGTAGTTTATTTCTCATACATCTGTCATTCACTTCTCACTCATGCTCACTCATTATTTCATTGCTGTTATTGTTTCAGGCTGTCAGCCATGATATCAGCTGTCTAGATCAGCTGGTCTCTTCTATCCAATAGCACAATGAAACAATGACATCGTTAGCCTATCATGTTGCTGCTGTCTCATTTAAATATGATTGTCTGTCTACCTTCAGTACATTCATGCTGCTGTTACGCACCTAAACAATAGAGAAGCAAAGTCCCGCACCTTCCAGGGACTTATTTCATAAAAAATATGTATGCTAGTCAATGGCGAGAAACAAATTATTTTTGGATTTGATTTTGAATTGTGCCATGTATGACACATATGACATTAGTCGATTTAAAAAGATACTATTGCACGTCAAGAAAGAAGCATTTGGTCGTTAAACTGTTAAAGTTCAAGACTGTGAAAATACGTAATTAGAAAGACACCCACAAGTTGCGTTAGCAATATCTCTTGCTGTGTGTTCCACACCAAGAAGTTCCAACAAAGAGTCTCACTCGTTCTTCTTCTTAAGATAACGTTACATTTATGTCTGGATATAGCTAAGTTAGCTAAGTAGCTAGCAAGCTGAGCTAATGGTCATGTTGGTGACGCACATTGTGCGAGATGACAGTCACTGATCGGTTTAGCAAATAACTAAATGATAACGAAGTCAAATCTGTGACAAACTTTCTTGACTTGCAAAATTTGCTATAAACAAACATCATACTTGAAATTCATGGCCTAATTAAAACGGGATCAACAGAAGGTTTGTCTTTCCCCGTTGACTACAGTACATAATTTATCCCGAAATAAAGTCCCATAAGGGACACCACGCTGCTCTGAATCGCTCCAGTTGTGAAGAGTCTCTAGCATAGTCCTCATTAGAGGACAACAGTTGCTCCGTGCAGGCTTAACCCTAATCTTTAGCGCCACAGTCTCTTTCGCTCAACCACACACTTGCTACACTCACACACACACACACACACACACACACACACACTAACTACCAATGCCCCATTGAGCCACGATCGTATGCATCAATGTTGATGCACAAATGGAATACTACCGAGGCATGCAAATCTGGAACAATCCACTTCCCTGGATTCCAGGGATTCCAAACTGAAGCAGTTGTTCATCACTTGCAGCCTCTACTGGCCGGTTAAGGGGAGCCAGGCATCAGCAGTCAATGCAAAGTACCTCATACAACGGTTCATGTTTCTTTAGAAAAGTTACTCCTTGGTTTTTGTGAGTTTTCCTGGAAAAGCCAGCAAAACATTTCAATTTAAGCATGTTACATGCATACGGTCTTTTCCATTACATTACAGTCATTTAGCAGTCGCTTTTATCCAAAGCGACTTACAATTCAGATTCTATCACATTTATACACCGTAGGCACAGCTACGGGAGCAATTTTGGGGTTAAGTGTCTTGATCAAGGACAAGGATTGCTCCCTCCAGGTGGGGACGGAGTGCCTACCTCAAGCGAAGGTAGGCACTTGTCTTGTTCACGAGTGAGGGTAAGATGGAGCGGGAGATCGACAGGCGGATCGGTGCGGCTGCAGCAGTAAAGCAGGCGCTGCACCGGACCGTCTTGGTGAAGAGGGAGCTGAGCCGGAAGGCAAAGCTCTCAATTTACCACTCGGTCTACGTTCCTACCCTCACCTATGGTCACGAACTCTGGGTCGTGACCGAAAGGACAAGGTCGCGGCTACAAGCGGCCGAAATGAGCTTCCTCCGTAGGTGGCCGGGCTCAGCCTTAGAGATAGGGTAAGGAGCTCTGTCATCAGGAGGGAGCTTGGAGTCGAGCCGCTACTCCTTCGCGTCGAAAGGAGTCAGCTGAGGTGGTTCGGGCATCTAATTAGGATGCCTCCTGGACGCCTCCAACTGGAGGTTTTCCAGGCACGTCTAACTGGGAAGAGACCCCGGGGAAGACCCAGAACACGCTGGAGGGATTACATCTCCCAGCTGGCCTGGGAACGCCTCGGGATCCCCCAGAATGAGCTGGAACATGTTGCCGGTGAGAGGGAAGTCTGGGTCAGCCTGCTTGGCCTGCTGCCACCGCGACCCGAACCCGGATAAGCGGAGGAAAATGGATGGATGGATGGATCAAGGACACATGCGACTAGCGGAGCCGGGGATCGAACCGTTGATCCTCTGAAGGACAGCCCCGCTATCCACTTATCCACAGTCACCCCAATTAAACTAAACTAAAATAACTACGGAAGTGCCGTAACTAATTACGAAAAAAAACATCAACTTCTCGTTTCACATTGGGATCAGAGAGTGGTCTCCAGGCTGAAAGATCGCTGCTTGTTTGACCCATCCAGCGTGTGCTTCAGCTGTCTTTATACTTCCTCATTCATGACTACGTGGATAACATGCAAAATGATTTTGTGGAATATCTGCAAATCAAGACGCACTATATTTTAGGTAGGTATTGCTACGAATGCTGGATGACTTATGAGGTAATGACGGTATAAAACAGACCTTAAAATATGTCTTTTAAAAATTGTGGATCACCTCAACTACAAGGGGTCCTTAAGCATACAGTCATAAATGAGCACAAAACATATCAGACATATGGCTGCAGTAGTATGTGAGACTAGCCATGGACAGACAGACAGACAGACAGACAGACAGACATACACACGCGAACACATAATCTCCCCGTAATGTTACGCCTGGTGGAGATGATAAACTGAAGCATGCAGGCACCGAATACAGTCAATGGTGTTAAGTTATAATCATGACAAGTTGTGCATGAAGCTGTGATGCATTTCTGACTTGTAGAGGCCTCCTATTCGTTGATTCAGTGCTCGAGGGTATTGTGGGTAGACATGATTGTTGGACTATTTTACAACACTGAAAACTATTTGGCTTCATTCTTAAGAGAAAAATCTGCATGTAAGGTCACATGACTCCTTATCCGATCTGCCAATCATAAAGTGACAAAGGCGCCCAACTGTGCAAAGGACAAATAAGTAGAGTAGAGCTGTATTGGTACATCTGTTAGTCGATCGACAGATAAATGATCAACAACTATTATACAGTGCATCCGGAAAGTATTCACAGCGCTTCACTTTTTCCACATTTTGTTATGTTACAGCCTTATTCCAAAATTGATTAAATTCATTATTTTCCTCAACATTCTACACACAACAACCCATAATGACAAAGTGAAAACTGTTTTTTGCAAATTTTTGCAAATCTATTAAAAATAAAGAACGAAAACATAACATGTACATAAGTATTCACAGCCTTTGCTCAATACTTTGTTGAAGCACCTTTGGCAGCAATTACAGCCTCAAGTCTTCTTGGGTATGATTCCACAAGCTTGGCACACCTATTTCTGGGCAGTTTCTCCCATTCTTCTTTGCAGAACCTCTCAAGTTCCATCAGGTTGGATGGGGAGCGTCGGTGCACAGCCATTTTCAGATCTCTCCAGAGATGTTCAATCGGGTTCAAGTCAGGGCTCTGGCTGGGCCACTCAAGGACATTCACAGAGTTGTCCCGAAGCCACTCCTTTGTTATCTTGGCTGTGTGCTTCGGGTCGTTGTCCTGTTGGAAGATGAACCGTCGCCCCAGTCTGAGGTCCAGAGCGCTCTGGAGCAGGTTTTCATCGAGGATGTCTCTGTACATTGCTGCATTCATCTTTCCCTCAATCCTGACGAGTCTCCCAGTTCCTCCCGCTGAAAAACATCCCCACAGCATGATGCTGCCACCACCATGCTTCACTGTAGGGATGGTATTGGCCAGGTGATGAGCAGTGCCTGGTTTCCTCCAGACATGACGCTTGGCATTCAGGCCAAAGAGTTCAATCTTTGTTTCATCAGACCAGAGGATTTTGTTTCTCATGGTCTGAGAGTCCTTCAGGTGCCTTTTTGCAAACTCCAGGCGGGCTGTCATGTGCTTTTTACTGAGGAGTGGCTTCCGTCTGGCCACTCTACCAAACAGGCCTGATTTGTGGAGTGCTGCAGAGATGGTTGTCCTTCTGGAAGGTTCTCCTCTCTTCATAGAACAACACTGGAGCTCTGTCAGAGTGACCATTGGGTTCCTGGTCACCTCCCTGACTAAGGCCCTTCTCCCCCGATCGCTCAGTCTGGCTGGGCGGCCAACTCTAGGAAGAGTCCTGGTGGTTCCAAACTTCTTCCATTTCCGGATGATGGAGGCCACTGTGCTCATTGGGACTTTCAATGCTGCAGAAATTTTTCTGTACCCTTCGCCAGATCTGTGCCTCGATACAATTCTGTCTCGGAGGTCTACAGATAATTCCTTGGACTTCATGGCTTGGTTTATGCTCTGATATGCACTGTCAACTGTGGTACCTTATATAGACAGGTGTCTGCCTTTCTAAATCATGTCCAAGCAACTGAATTTAGCACAAGTGGACTCCAATCAAGTTGTAGAAACATCTCAAGGATGATCAGTGGAAACAGGATGCACCTGAGCTAAATTTTGAGTGTCATGGCAAAGGCTGTGAATACTTATGTACATGTTATGTTTTCGTTCTTTATTTTTAATAGATTTGCAAAAATTTGCAAAAAACAGTTTTCACTTTGTCATTATGGGTTGTTGTGTATAGAATGTTGAGGAAAATAATGAATTCAATCCATTTTGGAATAAGGCTGTAACATAACAAAATGTGGAAAAAGTGAAGCGCTGTGAATACTTTCCGGTTGCACTGTATATTGATTATTGATTTTATCAGTCCATTCTATGGTTTATGAGGATTTGCTTCGTGTCTTTGTCTTGTTTGATTGCAAGCTCAACCCTGCATTTTATTATATGGTCTGTTGATTGGAAAAAACATCGCTTTGATGACATCCCCTTAGGCTTGAGGTGACTGTGATGGACCTAAATACTTTTTTTGAGAAAATAATTAGTTGATTAATTAGGAAATCTAAATGTCACATGATGAAAAATAGTGTTGGTTCAATTCAATTAAATTTTTTTGTATAGCACATAGACTGTATATAAGAGGTGGACGTAGTCATCGTGTCCTCACCTGTTGGTTTATAGACTGCTGTTTTCAAACCTCGAGTTCGGCGATTTGGCTGTCGCCATCTTGCCGTTTTTGCAACCAATGAACGTAAGTGATTATTTTGCAGTATACGGCTCTGGTAGCAGCAGCAACCTGTCAATCACAGTGAGCCCGCCCTTAAGCATTCTCCGCTTTATGGTCTGTTTGACTCTAAATGGACCATAATGTACTAAATTAACATCATGCTGTAGTGAAGAAGACTTGAAACTAGAGATTGAGACCATAAACTCATGTTTACAATGTTTACTGAGGTAATAAATCAAGAGAGAAGTAGAGTCATTTTCTCATAGACTTCAATACAACCAGAGGAGTCGCCCCCTGCTGGTCATTAGAGAGAATGCAAGTTTAAAACACTTGTGCGTTTGCTTCACTCTTCAGAACTGGAGGTTGACTGATATAGCCCAAAATCAAACTTCAGAAATTTGCCTCACAGGGCTTTACAATGTGTGCAGCATATGACATCCACACTGTCTTTGGACAATTGCATCAAAAAAAAAAACAGAATCCCCCCCCAAAAAACATTTTACAGAAAAAAAAAGTAAGAAACCTTTGTGAGAGCAACAGAGGAGGATCCTCTCCCAGGATGGACAGAAGTGAAATGGATGTCATGTGTACAGAATGAACAACATAATAGAGTTACAACACAATCAATCCATTTGATATAAATTATTCAAATAATGCCCAGATACAAACCACGAGTTCAAAACTTTAACACACACATAAACTGCTATATGACCAAAGAATGAATTAACAGAACTGAATCCTTACATGAATTTTAAAATACCTGACCTCATGACCCCTCTCTCCTGTAGTCCCTTCACCACCCAGACAGCCGCGTGGGCGTCATTTAATCTTCTTCTTCTTGTCCCGGTCTGTTCCTGCTCACTTCCTGCTCACTTCCTGCCCACTCTCTCGCTCTCCTTTCAGCCCCTCGCTGATCATTAACCTCCCTACTTGTCGCACGCCCACGCCGCTCGTCCTGATTTCGTCCTGGCGGCTGGGCGACGGTGCGTCTGCTGTCAAGCCCCTTCACAGGGGAGGGGTGAAATGGATGAGGTCATAATGGAGAGGGGGGGGGGGGGGGGGGGGGGGGGTAATGAGAAGGTGTGCAAACTGTGAAACGGACACTTCATGAGCAAATAGTTAACAAAGACATGAAGAGATAAGATTACATTTTATTTACCTCAAGGGTGCAAAGAGTGCAAACATCAAATTGTAAGAGAACAACAAGGTGCAAAGAATTCAAGCAAAGCCAGAATCAGGAGAGCAATGGCTGCTGGGGGCCACTTGAACCGGAATTCTGGAATTCTGTTAAGATTTTAAAAAGGTTACGAATAAGATCATATGTTTTCAACATCATCAAACTAACAACTCAAGGACACAAAGGGGCAAAGAACACAATTAAACCCAACAATGAGCACAGTAGCAGGTCATTGTTTGGCGTGCTCACAGAAAGAACATTGTGTCGTCGTCAAGGCTACCCCTGCTTCCTGTCCTGCTGGACCGGCAGGGTTTGTCCGTCCAGAAGGCCTCCTGTCTGCCTTAACCTCATTTCTGTAACAGATCAGCTCATTCATTCAATTAGCAAACACACACAAGTGCACTCTCACATGCACATTCTGCCATCAGAAATCCATGGCCTCCCCAATCCAATTGTCGAAAAACCAAACCGATTCCCAAAAGTCTCCGCGATCGGGGCTCCACCGGTCGATAGGAAACCTTTTGATCCTTTAAAAGATCCCTCGCATCATGTGAGTCAAACGTGTAGAGAAGAGATACAGTCCGATCAATGATCTTTAAGGTGACGATCGGTGTGGGTGAACCGGGCTGAGAGGTGAACGCAGAAGGAGAGATGAAGCTACAGTCTGTCAGTGCTGCATGTGTACAGCAGAGGGACAGAGAGTCAATCAATCAGCCACAACGGTAGATCGAACTTTCAGAGACGAGCCAACGCACTGCTTCGGCTCTCGGTTCACATTGATGATGCTGTATTTTTACAGGGAGTTGTGGAAAAATCCTCAGAGTTTAGTCAGCCCCGGCTGAGCTCGAAGTAAGAAACCATACAAGCATACGTTTAATGAGGATAATTCCACTTCATTACAACTCTATATTTGTAGGTTTGGCCAGCAGCAAAACTTTATTTTTCTGGGATCCAATTTTTTAAGAATGACAAAACCACGTCTCATTAGGCCTCATCTATAAATGGTGAGGAGAGCGAACGTGTGCGTAAATGAACGTTCCGTGTTTTACTTTAATTTCCACATCAGCATATAGCATCTTGGATGGTAAAGCAGCTCTGTAGCTTTGATACATCATACCTTTGTTGATGCTTATGAAAGCATACACATTTGTTGGATACTTTATAAGAATTAACAGGATCATTCTTTTCATTTCCTCTCATCAGTTAAACAATATACATATAGGCAGAGTTTTTTTATTCATTTAAATACACAGAATGTAAGCTACCCTTTTGTATCACATTCAATGTTAGAGGCTATCAGAGCAATAGGAACGTTCCCTCGTGTGGCTCACAGGTGTACAGCGGATATAAACGTTACATAGAAGACGATGGAAGACATTCTGCAGATTTTTTTGGCGACCCCAAATAAAATCTCCTGCGACCCACCTGTGGACCCCGACCCAGTCTTTGGTAACATCCGTCCTAAAAGTCCTAAAAAACTCAGTTTGATGCCTTTGTTTTTCTTCAGTATATCTTTTCATGGTCCATTCATCGACGCTCACAGCTACATGGTCAGGTATATGTGCAGTATAAACGTAGGTTCCATAGTTTAAATAAATCAAGTGCACTGTTTGATTCTCAGACTAGATCAGAAACGATTCTTTGATTCCCAATAAGGACCCCACAAAGGTTCATCTATGACCCACGTTCACAATACATCTTCATGTGCAGTGCAAGAGAATACGCAGGAAATGTGTGCCTCCAGTTTGTATTTTTTGGAACCTTGTGTTAACATTGACTTAGTTCATCGTTTGGGCTCCCACAGACCCCATAGTGAATAATTATAACAAAATCAAACTATTGTTTAAAAATATGATTTCCTTCTGACCTAATTAGAACCCAATATGTACAAATCATTGAGGCCGTAACTCTTTCCTTTGTCAAAAACTGGACTTCAAGTTTTGATGAAGAAATGAGCTGAAAGCATTGTAAACACACTAAACAGGGACGTATTCCATGTCTGATATGTTATGAGCTATATGAACAAGGAAAGGAAACGCTCAGCATGTTATCCTACAGAGTTTGGCTCCATCCTGTTAGAGCTTGTATGAGCTTTTAGGAACATAAATCCTACATTTGGGTATTTAAGGAGGAGCAGTGCTGTGTGAAATCTACTGTGGGCTATCAGGTTATGAATAATCCTCTTCCATGAGGAATAGTCATGAAACAATGTTATTTTGGAGCTGTTAAAAACAACACATCACTCCGCAGTCATTCCAGCAGCAGCAGCATCATGACAGTAATGCTGCCGGACAGGGAGATGTGTTTGGGGACCTGCAGCAGCAGTGTTACAGGAGTTATACTAAAGAACATCAGTTTTCTGGGAGTCAGTCTTCTCCAGAGAGGTCTGGAAGCAGCGGGCCGGCTCACACAGCTCCTCTTCTGTTCTCCGCCTCTCTCTCTCTCTCTCTCTCTCTCTCTCTCTCTCTCTCTCTGTTCTGACAGATCCGCGCTCATATCAGATTGATGGGCCCGTTTGATTGAAGTCCCTTTGTCGCGCTAATGTCACGGCGAGTGATGGATGAGGCGCGTGCGCCGGGGCAAACGCGCGCGCGCGCAACAACTATACACTCCTGAACCGAAAAGTCCCCTCCTCCTCCCCCTTCCCGTACATACACATGCCCCCCCCTCATCCCCCGTTTTCTGTGACCGGCTGACAAACTTCTGTCCTCCGGTCACCACAGGCGACGTGACGACGAGCCACGTGACCTGCGGCGGAGGTTAGAACGACAGTCGTGGGGGGAGAGGAGAAGCGGAGAAATAGGTCAAAACAGAATGGAGGAGAACGGAGTGTGACCTGCGCGGAGGTGAAAGAGGTGACTCGACTCTTTTCCGTCTTCTCGCGGTGTTTCGCCGCCGTCACCGACGGAGACACGCGGGTTTAGATGAGCCGTTGACAGCGTAAAGGCCTCCCGTTTACGCACACAAGCGCACCACGGCAGAGCGCGTGACTCGCGTGTGTTTCCAATTTATTTTACTCCACTTTGGAAGTTTCTGCTGTTTGTTTTCATCATTTTTGCTGAACTATTTTACAGAACTATTTTTCTTTTATTGTGGAGTTTTTTTCTTCTTTTTTTTGTGATTTTGTCGTTTGTTGATGTTAATTCTAACTCGATTCTGTTAACTTCATCTGTGAGCTCCTGTTTCTTGCTCATTTTAAACGCCGCTGTCTGCATGGACAACATGAACTCGTTTGTGGAGTACTCCATTTGTAACCGACCGGGGACCGGCGCTTATGCTGCGCCTAAATCCGGTTACAACCATTATCATCACCATCTGCATCACCATCCTCTGGAGCAGCATCAGGGCTTTCCGGTGACCTCCGGCTCCTTCCACGCGGGGCCCACCGGCTCTTCGGCTCCCGTTAAAGGGACGAGAGGTGAGAGCGGCGTCGGAGGAACGACTTACACCGGGGACGCGCGACTGTACGTGGGCTCTGGAGCGCACGGGACGACCCAACAGCAGCAGCAGCAGCATCAGCAACATCATCATGAACAGCACCAGCAGACGCACAACGGCTACCATCATCAACTTCACCCAACCCAGAGCTTACAAAGTGGAACACTGTCTGCCTACAATAACGGGAATAGCGGCAGTACCGGGGCCTATGCAGGTCAGGCGTGCGCCACAAACTCGGAGTATTCTAACGCGGTAGGCCCTCCCAACACCGTTCACCCCCAGTATTTCATAGAGGAGCCCGTGGCCTCCACCTACTATCATCAATCAACCTTCCCCAGCTCGGCCTCCACCGTCGGCCCCAGCTACGGGGCCCTGGCCGGGGCCTACTGCGGGCCTCAGGGCGCTCTGGCCGGCCCACAGTACCCGCAGCAGCTGAGCGGGGGTCTGGACGCAGCGGGCTACCTGGGGCTTCAACACGGGGGAGGTTACGGGGAGCTGCCGGTCTCCCAGGACCGAGAGAGGGGAGAAGAGGAGGGCCAGCAGGCCGGGCAAGGGCAGACCTTCGACTGGATGAAGGTGAAGAGGAACCCGCCTAAAACAGGTATGGATGGGCGGGTGATTTTGCTGGAGATAAGCGGTCAGTTACAGCACTATAGAGGCAGTAGCCTCGTTTGCATTCATCAAAGCTGTCACGACATATGAAATGTGGTGGACAATAAATATCTAAAGGAAGCTTTTAAAAAATGTTTTATGTTTAGCTGAAATGAGAGGAAAAAATGTGGCCTATAGTCAGCAATAAAATGTGAAAAATAACATTTAGGGGGAACAGGTAATTAAACTGATTGCATTTAATTGTAACAACACAAGCGTATACGTTTCTCTGAAGAATAACGAAATTATTATCAGTAATGTATTTTTAATTCTATTTCCTGCAGGCCTCAGTTTTCAATGTATCTGTACACAGATGTCAGGCTTTTCTAATGTAAATGTCACTTGCAGTCTGTTCTCGTTCCACTGAAGTCTCAATTCGTTTCACGGTAAACCAATGGGACATTAAGAAAAAAAGAAAAGCTCCATCGATGTATTTATTTACTTTTATTTATATTTTTTGTGGTTGTCCAACATCAATAGGTCACATACACTGTATTTATAAACAACGGGATCTATCATAATACTGAGTATTGTGGTTTAATTTCACAGATCTTTCAACCACAATAAAACGTTTCTGGCATATTTCACTAATAACGACCGCGAAGGTTTCATTTCCATTGTAAACACACATTTGCTCTCCAATAAATGAAAACAATTCATTATTATTTTAAATGACCAATTTGTTGCTGAATATTGTTCAAGTAAAAAATAAAATGCCTATGGATTATTCTTATATGTATTGCTCGTGATATTCCTCATGGAACGCCGCGAAACGTTTCACTTCTCATTGTGACGTCAACTTGACTACTCGCACTTCATATACAAAAACGGTGTTTGTGTGTTTTCAGGACTTATTCAGTCTGCAGTCATATCTCAGGCCAGATAGCAGGTCTGGTTCGGGTCCACGGAGGCCCCCCGACGTCTGATAGGGGTTTCTCCTCTCTCTCTTTCTCTCTTAATGGACATAGCAGACGGTTACTTCACCCTAGGAAGTCTGACCTGCTCTGTTATCTTTTACCCCCCCTCCTCCATTACACCCCACCTCTCCATCCCTCTGCACGTCTGCTCGCGAGCCCTCCCCCCCTCCCCTCCTTTGTAGTCCTTCTTGATATTAAACTTATTTTGCTGTAACATTAGGATTAGCAGATAAAGACACACACTGATCACTATACAACCTACAGTCTGGATTGAAATAGCCTGATTAGTAAACTAAATACATAAATAGATATTAATACATAAAAACATTACCACAAATCATACAACAACAAAAATGAACGAAAAAAAGTATAGGGACCTATAGGCAATAGTTTACTTCCTGATTCTATTCAACGTGAAAGGCATGCCGGGTAAAATAAAACAGCAGCTCCCAAACATGGACACATTTAATTCATACGGTCGGAACTCTTTGTTCTCTGTATTCTTAACATGAACATCTAACCTTTATTTATTATGTAAATAAAATAAATTCCTATAACACATTAATAACATCCTCTCTCTCTCCTCCACCCAGCCAAAGTGTCGGACTTCGGCCTCGCGGGAGCGCACAACAACGCCATGCGCACCAATTTCAGCACGCGGCAGCTCACGGAGCTGGAGAAGGAGTTCCACTTTAGTAAGTACCTGACGCGGGCGCGGCGCGTGGAGATCGCCGCCACGCTCGAGCTCAACGAGACGCAGGTGAAGATCTGGTTCCAGAACCGGCGCATGAAGCAGAAGAAGCGCGAGCGGGAGGGCACCACCGCCACGGCGCGCTCCTCTTCCTCCTCCTCCTCCTCCGGGGCCGACGGAGGCTTCAACAAGGACCCGGACGACACCGATCACTCCTCCGCGTCCACGTCTCCGGGCGCGTCCCCGAGCTCGGAGACGTAGTCCGCGCTAGCGATGTGACTGGTTTGGCAGAATCTGGGGTGTTGCACTATGGGATGCTATCTGTGGTTAAGTCGTCAGCAACTACGCATTGGTTACTGACTTCCTACATGTCCCATAATTCCTTTTTATAATCCCATCCAGCACCTGGAGGAGATCCGGAGAAACTTGATCAAGCCTTTCTGGTATATTTACTGCTCGGTCAGTTGTTTTTATACAGAGAATAACACGTGTTTCCTTCAAATACATGAACTACAGTTACTTGTTGAGGAGTCAAAAAGCACTACAGCTGATTCTGAGCCCACAGTAGTTGATGTTTTGACCTCAAGGGCTGCACTGATGCAACAAAGGGGACCAACACCAGGCAACCAACATGAGCGCACATATGGCTGATAATGACTGCCGATGCAAAATGCCCCAACTGGAGGAAAGTCTTAGTAATAACAATAATAATGAAGAAGTCAGATAAAGCTCCGGCCACTTTATCTGGGATGTCAAGTAGGTGACATTGTCCAGTGGAACTCTGCAGCTTCTTCCAAACCAAACCAAAAGCCACATTCTCACACAGGACCACGTATTTCATACGGAAACAAACAAGTTGCAGTGGTTCCCAACTTGGGGTTTGGGACCCCGTCATGGGGTCCAAAGATAAGTCTGCAGGGTCGCGATGTATAATTGAAGGAAAGAAAAAACAAATTTGGTTAAACAAAATGATTAGTGTTTCTGCTTTTTTGTAAAAGTATGGAGTATGTTTACATCTTTAGGCTTCTATACATCTTTATAATGAACAATCTGGGAAGGAAAACGAACCCACTGGCTAAACTAAACACAATGCATTTGTACTCTAGGGCCATACATAACCTCTGCAGCGGTTAAAAGGTGCTGAATTAATATAGCCGCAGACAACTATTTGCTGTATGAAGATATGTCTACCTGAGCGAGAATGAATTCTCTCCCCCTCTGTGTGTTATCTGAACTTCTCCGTGCTTTGTGTACATAGCCGGGCCGTCTGCTCGTGCATTTAGTGCACGTGAGTCCTAGTGAGCGTGCCCCACTGGCGAAGCTAACAGCCTCGTCTTTGAACTGCGCTCATACGGCGGTTACCGCTGACAACGCCGTCCCGACCGCCACTGTCCCCCCCCCCAAAGGTGAACACCGTTGCCTTTGTTTGCACCATTCGAGCTGTTAGGACTGTCAGCTGGCGGCTCAGCCGTCGCCATGTTGAGAGCCGAGTGGACGCAATCCCCGCATCATAGGTATGCTCTGAATCTGTAATTGAACACCTTTAACTTTGTGGTAAAGGTTGGTCACCACTGCCCCAATGGACCTCTGGTGCAGCAAATGTCATGACAGCGTGGATCACACGTCTCGTCTCTGTCCAAACCGGGATAATCAAAAACCTTCAGGAGCCGTATTCTCAAACTCTCTCACTGGTGAAGAAGCTGCTGTGGTGCTAAAACGTTTGCTGAACAGATTGTTGGACTAAAACCTTTTGAGAGTCCTGATGTTTAGACACCCACATATATTTTTGAGATGATCTACTTTTCATGTGACGGTAGATGAACATAGAGTCTGGTGTACCGGGTAATGATGACGATGATGGTGGTGGGATGCACTTTGCCATCTTTATATAATGTCTGATTCACAGGGTTGAACTGGTATTGGGTTATTTAAGGTGGATCATACGTTATTTCTGCTTTTTTTTGTTTTACATTTTTGACGGTTTTAATATTTTTTGCCACTGTTGTTTTTGTAAAAACAAACCCCATGAGGACCATCATGGGATGCTAAAACCCCACTGAAAGCCTTCGTGATTGATGTCAATGGGAAGAAACTCAGGGATACACAGCTGTGCTGACATGACCACTTCACATACAAAACCCTTAATTTATGATATAAAACATGTCGAGCTTTGGTCCATCTTTAACCCACATACCAGTGTGAGTCCAGCCTAACTAAACGAGCCTGAGGATCAGGAATACAGGGAGCCTCTGATGGCAAAAACACGCCTATGTCTTATGTGCTTGAAGCTATTTTTGTTCCACTTTTAGAACCTTTAAAAATGTATATTTGAACATGTGAAGCGTCGTACCGTGTGTTCGTCTCACCCCGTGCAGCTCTGGCCTTTGCACTGTGTGACTACAGGGTACCTTTGCAGAAAAACTGCTTGAATTCATACATTAATCTGGAATATTCGTTCAGTTTCTATGTATGGTGATTCACAGGATTGTGTCTTGAACATGTTAGTTAGACTCAGGGTCTAATTTGGGGTGTGTGTGTGTGTGTGTGTGTGTGTGTGTGTGCCAATGGGGGACGGGTGATTAAAGAAAACTACTGAAAAGAAAGGCTGAAGCCTGATAAGACACACTCGTCTCCTTGCTGAATGGGAAAAGTGGGGGAAATAATGTTTTACTGCCGGTCCTTTCCCCCGCGAGAATTATTTATTGGATGCATTTTATGTTATTGATTAAAGATGATGGGAAAAAAGGTGTTTGTCTGTGAAGGGGGTGTTCTCCACGTGTACATCTTTTTTGTTCCTGCAGAAGGCCGTGATACTTAAAACCTGACAAAATGACTTCATGTGAATAGTTCTACTCTGAAATAGATCTAGTAAACATCACAGGAGTAAATCTCGTCGTGTGTGTAATGTTGTCGGGTTAAAGGCCGGCCTCCACTGTGATCTTTTTCTTTTTTATATTGTTGTCTGTTGTTTTGAAATGAGAGCAGACTGACTGAGTTTTATCAGTTCTGCTGCCTGAGAGACTCCCAATCATGTTCCTGTCTGTCCTTTTCTGTCTGTCCTACCTCAATTAAAGACTCTCCTGTCAAACCGCTGCTATTGCACTCTTGACGATGTTTTCTTTACACTGACCATGAACTGTTTTGTATGATATAAATCCATTCATTCACAAATTGCAGAGATTTAAAAGCAGTGCTGCAGGAACCAGTGGGCTGGGAACTGAAAGCCAGAGAACTTCATGCATTTCAATAAGCATTCAGGTCTCTCGCATCCACATGGCCGCATGCCCTCTGGTTGACCCACACACACACATGCAGGGCTACAGTGAGGAATGTAGCGGGGCTTTCCGGGTGGCTCGGCGACCTGTTGACCTTTGGAGAGCCTCTGGGATATCTAAACATGTAAACACACTCCTCCTCCTCATCTTCATCTCCTTCTCCTCTCCGCCGGACTGAAGGTGTCTGTCCTGGAGCCTGGGTGGCAAGCTCAGTCACCACCTGATCACACACACCAAATGCAAACCTCCCTTAGATCCTCCTCCTCAGTCACACCTCATCCTGTGCACTACATTGCAATAGTTGTTTTCAGATTATTTGGTCAAAGAGTTTATTTTTAAAAAACAACCTCATCTTCGACTGCAATTAGTAGTTTTCTACGTTCCCTAATATCCACCAGGAACCAGTTTTCCGCTGTGATTTAGACCCGTACTTTCCCGCTCTCTGCTGGTCTGACCGGATGTAGACTGTGGGTATAAGCAGCGTTGGGTAATGTTACTTTAAAAATAAAATGAAGTCATCAGTTTTGTGTTACCAAAAAGCAAAACCCCTTGCTATTCCATGCGCATGTTGGTTGTATGGTCCAGAGGGCACGTAGCCCACACGTAGGCTATACCTGCTGAACCTATTGAAACGTCATCGCACAGCCTCGTCTGCTGCATCAGGGCCCTGCGGGTACTATCAGGTCATCTGAGATTCATTTGCAATTAAACAAATAAAAACAACGCAAAAAACATGGAAATTATCCTTTTTTCTCCTTTTTGTTGACAGAAACAATCAACAATAAACCCAAATAAAAAATAAATATCTGTATAAAAACGTTTTTCTGTTATTAAAATTAGAACAGAAAAAATGCAACAAAAAGCTAAACGGAAAAACAGAAGAAGTCGTTTCATTTGTCATTGATCAGGGTCCAGTAACGGATCAACTTGGCGGGGGAGGGACGGAAAATAGTCTTTTTTTCTTTTCTGCGAGACTGTTCCCTTCATGTTCCGCTTCATAGAGATTTTTATTTATGCTCCTACGGAGAGAGATACTCGTTCATATCGGTAGCATCTCCTCCACCATGTAACCGCCTACATGCGTATTTATTTCCCTCGGAGTGACAGCTCGAGAGCTGAACTAAAAGCTTCTTGTCTCATCGTTCTTCTCCTTAATGTGCCTCAGCGCCCACCAGTCTTCTTCTTTAAATCTCAATTAGACCTCTTAAAGCTGACAGACACTTGTCCACCGGGCACAATATAACAAAATAACTGATTACTGTCAATTAACACGCCGCGTTACTCGCTACGACAGCGATGTAATCTGAGTCGTCTAACGTGTTGCTTTGTAACATGTTGCACTTAGCACTGGGTGTAAGTCTGCCATTGGCCGCCTAGTGGGCATTCTCCTCCCCTTCTGATATTTTCTATTTCCTTTTTTGCAAGGGCAGCGTCGCTGCATCCTCGGCCTAGTGCCTACGATTGTGAAAGCCAGACCCCCCCCCCCCCCCCCCCCATACTAGCACAATAATGGGACCAGCCGGACCTTTTGACCTTGTGGACATAGGTCCAGTTGGCATTGGATGTAAATTGTGAGGCGTGGAATCGCCCGTGTGAACCTACTTCCTCTGGATTCTGGGCTGGGATTTTTTACAAGTTTCCTATTTCTTGCTCAAATAAATACCAAAAGTTGGTCTCTGTGTTCATGTGTGTCTGTTTCTTCTTCTCTTTGTATGGTTCCTCTGGCAGGAAGCTCTTACTCTTTCATTCTAATGGACGATATTCGAAGTGTGACAATACTTATTTCAACTCAATCTACTTGTCAAAAGGAAGTGTGACTGAGCCTGCAAAAAACAGTAACAGTTGACTGGAGAAGCTTCGTCATGTCTGAAGCATTTACTCTGATGATGTCATAGGATTACCATAATGCTGTCGTTAGGGTTTTCTCAGATGGGGCATAGAAACCTTTGGACTGGAAGCTTGTGTTACAGACTTGGGGGTGTGGAGTTGGAAAGGTGTGTCCATTTACTGGTCAGGGAATCTCACGAAGGATGTGATTTATTGTGATGCATTATGGGAATTGTAGGACTCATGATATGGAATAAAAGGCAGGATATCTCAGCCCCTGTTGCTTCAATTTGCAACCAATCAATGAATCAAATGCTCTGAAGAAAAGAAGAATGTAATCTGGTATCTGTGTGAGGACTGTAATAAGACGGTCTAAGACGGACTACCTGCTAGTCTACCTGTGCGCACTCATTGCTCTTCATCCCGGTCTTCCACAAATTGCTATCTTGACAGCTGTACATCAATAACCATGTTCGTTGTTTACATTCATATGACAATTGTGGAGGAGTGGCTTTAGAGGGAGGCCTGACGAGACAAGCTCTGTGTTGCCGACTTGGCAACCTTCTCACTAGATTCAGGGACCTTTGGAGCTAATGTAGCTGCTCTCATTGTAAAACAGTTGGCAACACTGAGCTGGGTTCTTTGGTTGGATGAAGTTTATTTTTAGTTTTTTTTATTCATCGTACTCTTGCTGGTTTCTCAAGAGTACCAGCCTTTAAGGGGAAAATAAGAAAACGGTGCTCCGTTTGAGAACAGAAGGAATAGGAAGAAGGCGGGGGGGGGGGGGGGGGGGGGAATGCTGAAGATGGTTACATTGGTGAAGCAGAGGACAGTGCATATAGAGGCCGAGAGGACAGAAAGAGAGAGAGAGAGAGAGAGAGAGAGAGAGACCTTGAGAAGGAGTGGTAATTATTTCAGGGTGACCTCATACGGTCTGACCCCCAACTTCTGTTTTCCTTTCCATAACTCATCTCAAGTTCAACACAGAGCTGTCTGCCTGTGTGTGTGTGTGTGTGTGTGTGTGTGTGTTCATGCCCTCACAATGAGCTGTGAAAGATAACGTGGTGTGGCTGCAGTTCAAGAGTTCAGTATAATCAAATAGACGAGTGCACACACACACAGACACACACACACACACACACAGACACACACACACACACACACACCACACTAGGCAACGTTCTTATGGTATTCTATAAAAATAAGGTCATATTATGAATTTTTTAAACAAATATATTAAATTTACACAATAGAATACATTTAAATCATTACGTTTTTTCTATATTTTTATTCTAAATAGAATTAAGCGTTCGTCGTGTTTTTGTCTTTAGTAGGATTTCATAATAGATTTTTTACATGCGGAATGCTCAGAAATCTGTACGTTTCAATATTGAAAGAAGATTGTCAATTCTAAATGCTGAAATAGCTCCTCCTCGTCTTCTTCACTCCTGGCCTTTGTCACCACTGGACGGACAGGAATGTCATGGCCTGATAACCTCCTGCTCCCTGCTCCCCCTCTGACCTCAACAGTCGAGCCTGTTGACAAAAACAAAAAACAAAAAAACAAAAACTTTCGGCTTGTGTCCTCTTGTAAAAGACCCAACATGTGGATGACATCACTTGACTCTGCAGTTTTAATGTTGAATTAAAGAGATGGTGTGGGTCGTCTGTAGATTAGTGAACACCCTCCCAATGAAAGACTCAGGTGATGCTCCACTTTGGGGACCAGTTGTCCTTTAAGTGAGGATCCAGGATCGTTGGGTGGTTGAGATGATTCCAGGGATCTTGCTTGGATCGGGAGTGAGAACCAGGAGGATCTAAAACGGATTAAATGATGTTCAGTGTCCTGTCCTCTGTTTCACAGCTCTAACACACACACTTAACGGTTATCTGCTTGCTACTTAATGACTTTGAGAAATTTGATGACGATCGCTTATAAAATTTTAATGCTGACGAGTTTCAAAAGTCTCCTGCAAATTACTGCTCGGGGCATCAGAGACTCCAGCTGTAAAAACTGGTTGAAAGAGATTTTTATGAATGAGTTTATCTCTAAGTAACAACAGAAATATATATTTTCATTTTATTTTTTACATACAGAACAGTGTTAGTCTGTTGGACCCCAAACAATGAGGAAGAAAGAAAAGGTTCAGAGGGTTTCATGGATCCTTAAGGGTTTTGTGTTTTCTAAAATGTTCCAGTTTTGCATCAGTCTAATGTGGATCAGCCGGAACCAGATTGAGGTCTGAAGCAGGGCCCAAAGAATGTTTTATCCCAGCATTTCATGCACTCAATTGTGCAAATCAGATTTATTTTGTGTGTATGTGATGATTTTCTTATGTTACCGCTCATATTACAACAATACAGTATCAGTGGCCATTATACAGAAATGAACAAGAACTTTAAAAACGTAAGTGAAGCACGTTGTTCCAGAGCTTCTTCAGCCGCTCTAAACCTCCAGTGAGGAGGAGTTTGTTGATCTTCTATCATTTCTAAAAAGAGTCTTAAGTTACGAATGCTTTGGGCGTGAAGAGGTCCATCAGGTGGGTTTCAGGATCATCTCCGCCCTCAGAGGCCTTTGGGAGAGGAGGCCCATGCAGATGTTTCCTCCAGAGCAGCAGGCCTGTGTCAGCGGGGTGCGGCGGCTGCTCAGCAGGGCTGCTGAGCTCCTCTGTGGGCAGCGCTGCACTCTGGATGACCTGACAGACACAAACCATCACACACACTCAACTGGACTGAATAAAGCACAGAAACACACTCCAGGGTTCCTCTGCTCGCTTTATCTTTCTATCTTAGTGTTCTATTCACTGTAATCCATTTTAAATGATGCCTTTAGATTGGAACTGTCATCATTATTTATGATGACAGTGTTTTGTATTTTCTAATGTTTCTGTGATATTTAATAAATTAAATCTGACCATAGTCATCCTTTAATTGATATCAGCATGAATATACTGTATTGTTTCATTGCATTAACAATACAACACATTGTTACTGCTGATGAGTTTTTTGGGAACATACATACAGCTCACTCCCAGAGAACTGAAAAAACAACAAAAAACATGACAAGAACACAACTATTATTATTATTATTGTAATATTATTATTATATTTTACAGAGTGAAAGTGTAGTTATATCAAATATGTGGATGACAATACAACAACACATCTGTTAGATATAAAGTGTATCGCTTTAATTCATATTTATAATGTATGTATTTTACCATAACCTATTATATACTAATTATATTTGTTGAAAATGGGACAATTTAGATTTAATTAATATGATGAATAATATGCAAAAGAAAAAGGGATTTTCTTTTACATTATATTTACAATACATTCATATATTTAAAACATCCTGTATTATTGTTCTGCCCTGTATTCATTAGAGTAAAGAATGTGTGTGTGTGTGTGTGTGTGCGTGTATTGTGTGTGTTTAGCCGGCCCCAGCTGAGATACAGCACACAGCGTTGCAGTCCATTAAGCAAGACGAAGCTGAACATCTGCATCAAACGAAGACTGAATACAAAGAAAGCAGCTTTTTATTTCAATCAAGTCATGTGACCGTTTATGCTCACATAAAACCGGCCCACGCAAATAGGAAAATACTCATCTAGTGTGGGTGAAATTGTTTTATTAACTTTCATACCAATACATTTGACATCGATATGATACAAAACAATGTTAAAATTAAGTTTTTTATTTTTTATAATAAAAACACTTTCACAAATGTTGAGTTTAACCTGCAAAATAGGACCAGCTGATTTTGAGGCAGTTTAATTCATAAAAAAAACAAAAGACTAAATAAATTCGATAAGTCACATAAACCCACAGACACACAAACCCACAGACACACAAACCCACAGACACACAAACCCACAGACAGTAGGCTTTGATACGGTTTATCTGTCCTGCAGCTTTGTACTGATCCCGAATAAGAAATCAAACTTTTACTGACCAACTGACAGCTCAAGATAATAGAATAAAAATGTCTTCATGTAGAGACTGTAGTTTTCCGACCCGATACTGCCAGGCTGGTGTGTGTGTGTTTATGGCAGACAGGCCTGAACACCTATGACTGTTTGCCTTAGCTAACATTGTGTACCCCATGCCCCTGTGTCCTCAGCACACACACACACACACACACACACACACACACACATGCTCACCAGAGTCCGCATGCGGTGTTAGCTTCAGATAAACAAGCTATTGTGCTGCGTTCTGTCAGCACCCTCTCTCTCTGTGTGTGTGTGTGTGTGTGTGTGTGTGTGTGTGTGTGTGTGTGTGTGTTTGTGTGTGTGTGTGTGTGTATTGAGAGAAAGAGAGACGGGGGGAAACAGGAACAGCTAAAGTGCATCAGCTATCCTCAACGCTTGGGCGAAAGCAAGGGCACATCCATCACACCATGACAACAAACACACACACACACACACACTGACACAACACCACAAAATGACAATGCCAATATTTAATGAACGATCTTGTTCGACATGAAATCAATCAGTAATTGGGTCATAACAATTATCTAAGTTAAACTGCTGTTGACCAAGAACCTGAGCAGGCAGAACCAAGGCCACACACGCAAAGAGAGAGGAATATTGTTTCCTTGAAGCCGGGGTGGGATAGAGAAGAAGCAACCAGCGTTTACCTTGACTGACTGTAAAAGACTACTGTGGGCAGATAAAATGGAGAACTTTGAGAATGTCAGTTCTTGGCGGTGAGAAACCCTCACGGAGAACAAAAGATCCAAACATTTCCTCGTCACGATTCCACGTTAGCTCGTGTCCGTGAGACCGTCCTTGTGGAAAGTATAAATGAGTCTTGAGGCACCTGTCAATCAGAGCCCCCACAATGCCACTGTCTTCTGAAGTTCAGCCAAAGACACAAACATTATTGAAACAATGGAATGAGTTTCAATTTCTAAAGACAAGCTGGGGTTCTTTAAATTTAAAGTGAAGCCAATGCAGAAGCACATTCAACTTGCATTCTCTCTAGTGTCCACCAGGGGGCGACTCCTCTGGTTGTATAAAAGTCTATGACTCTACTTCTCTCTTGATTTATTACCTCAGTAAACATTGTAAACATGGGTTTATGGTCTCAATCTCTAGTTTCAAGTCTTCTTCAATACAGCATGATGTTCATTTAGTACATTATGGTCCATTTAGAGTCAAACACACCATAAAGCAGGGGATGCTTTAGGGCGGGGCTTACTGTGATTGACAGGTCACTACCACGTAGTTGTCCGGTCCTGTGTTTTTGTCGTAGAACTCTAAAGCTCTTGTCTCTAAAGGTTTATTACCATGATATTATGAAGGGGGATAGTAACAGTGTATATGTTTCACCCACCTTTTAATAAGGTACTGCTGAAATACACTACACACCTCATGTTACCTCATTGCCCTGTGAAGGGAAAATCCCTGCACCAGTGAACAATGTTGCTTATACAGACCAGGAGATCATTCTTTTTCTCTAGTTCATGATCAGTAGATGGATTTATGAATAGTTTGGTCTTTGTAATAATGCCAAAATCATATCTCTAAAATCTGTGCTTTTAAAGTCTGGCTGGAACCAGGTGAAGACCACATCAAAAGATGGGTCTCGGTCCAGTTTTTGGTCCGCACCAGAGGCGCTCTACATTAGACCACACATACAATTGTTGAGAAGAATACATAATCAATTCATTTCTTGAGACCTTAAGTCTCAAGTCCAAATGTTCCATTCAAATTTCATTAAAAATGAATCAGAGACAGTCTGCTGGCAATGCTAATGATGATTTGTTGTTATGCTTTGAGATATCAATATCTATGTAGAAATGTTCACACTCCAGACAGATCAGGCCTGTATTGAGTGCTGTCCACCTGTGATTGGCTCACTCGGGTTACATTCAGTATCACCGTGTGAAGACGGCCCGTTTGTCTCCGGTCTGTGCTGTTTCCTGGAGGCCAGACGGTGAGGTGATGACCACACGTTACCATCGATCAGCAACAGTTTGACCACACATACACCTCAGAGACTCACCCTGGGGAAACACACGCCATTATAAGACCTGAGGTTGCCAGGTGAGAAGACTTTATCCTCCTTTTATGGCTCCGGTGCAGCCGATAATTGAGATGTTGTCTTGTGCCCGTTACGTTACTGTTGTTGGGTGAGTTGTAGGGCTACTTGGTTTGGAGCTGGTGCCCTTTTATGGCTCCTATTGGCGCATGGTCGAGACCTTTTGTCATCTTTGTGTGTATCCTTATCGTTGCCAGGTCAGTCAAAAGGTCGCCAGTCCCCCCATTCCCAGTTTGTGACTCACCACTGAGCTCCTCCTTTTGTCTTCTTATCCTGTCAGCTCCAGCCTTGAAGTTACCTATTTGGACAAACCTCACTATTTGTCGCCACTTATTGCCCGACTTCCCGTTTGTCTCGCTGTAACATAGGTCATTGGTTAATTGCCAGGTTTGCAGTGGTCCATCCTTCTTTTATGGCTCCCTGTGACTAGAGACTGAGCTCTGTCCTGGGGTTGTTTGTGTCCTTACTGTTATTACTGACATGGGTGACATTTACATCACTGTTTCTTAATGTATGCTTCAGGGACATTATGGGTCACGGTTGTTGATTCATCCTGGTCTCCTTGTTCTGACTCAGCAGTGATCCAGGACCGACATGTGTCAGCAACTGGAGAGGCAGATATGACCTTGACATAAACTGAACTAAAAAGATTTCTGGAACACCGGCTAATCTAGTGGACCGAAAGCACTCTGCAGCACAGCAGGCAGCTACAACTGCCCAGTCAGTAAATCTAAGCAACACTAACCTGACGTGCTAGAGAACCATCTGAGAGGCCGTCATTGTAAACTGTTTGGAAAAGGGTAGGCACTTAAAAGGGAGTTTACAAAATACCTGTCAGCTGATTGGCTGAACCAAAAGAGCAAAAAACCATACAGTGCTGTTCTTTCAATGAAGAAATACGATAGAACTGATGCTATTGCAGCATCTACGCTAACCTCTTTAGGCGCAGCCTTTTATCTGTAAAAGTCCGATTCTTTGATTAATCAGAAGACACATGATATTTTTATACATTCCTTTGATGAAAGATGTTAGGACCTGGACACTTTGTTTTATTCCCTGCAGGCCTTCATTTAAATCCAGTGACATATGAGAATTCAGATAAAAAACATCACGATGAAGTGTAGTGGTAGCAAATCATCTAATGTCAAAATCAGAGAGGAGATGAGGAGTTTTGTTTTGAAACAAAATGATGAACTGTGCCATGTTGGTTTTTAAAAAGCTGACTTTTCAGAATGAAACGGATCACAGTTGCAAATCTTATACAGATATTTTCACAGGATGCTGAGTGGTGAGAACCATTGTGGTGAGAACACAAATGCATTACTCGAAGCCTGACGAAGAGATGGATTTTAGTGATATCTCCTGATCTCGCAATTCTTGTGTGAAGTTGCGAGAATCTAGCTGCACGCAAGGTAAAAGCAACACTTTCAATACAAGCAACAACTTTCCACAGCGGGCTGGATAACATTACAAGTTCAACATGGTACGGCAAGGTGGAGGAATGCCAATAATAACTAATCTTCTCATCTGAATTTCTCACCTTTTTAACACATTTTCTGAAGAAATGTACAATTGTTGTTACTAGGCGATGCAAATGTGTTGGTTTTTGCCAAAATATATGATATTTGTGTCCTTTGGAGTCTCCAAATGGTAGAGTAGAGAGCTCGATCGCCAAAGTGAGGGAGGATGTATACAGTCTCGTGGCTTTGGCCACAACTGCATACACATCCTCCAGCTGACCAAACTGACCAGGCTGCAGGCATGTTATGGCCCTGAAAATTTCAAGAATGAGAAGATTTATTTGACCATGTTTGTGTGTGTGTGAATTAGATCACTAAGACTAATTCAATTGTTTTGATAGTAATATGTTTTCTATCAGTAGAGACCAGTAACTGACTGGATTAAAAGGGCTCAAGAACGGTTTGCATTTTATCTTAGGAACAGTCCTAAAACAGTCTTAACATTCCCAAGCGTATGACCACTGAAACAGACCTTTGCCTATTGTAATCATCCCTCCTGTTCATACTCATATTCTCCAAAGGGTACCATTAGATAAGGACTCATTTGCATTTTAGAATATTTCAGAAAACTTGTAGAACAAAAAACAAAATGTAAAAAATAGATATCTTCAATGGTCTTCTTCTTTTCGTTTCACTGAAGCGTGATGGTTATATGACAGTTTCCCATTTCTTTACACAGTCCTTTGCATTTGAATACTGCAAAGTCTTTTGAGTCTCAGGGTTGGGTAGTAGAGGGCAGACAAGGCAGTGCTCCATAGTGTGGTCTGCTTCTCCACATTCAAATGTGGTTGGGCCAGCCTTGTAGCCCCATCTGACCAGAGCAGCTTTTGATCGTCCCGTTCTTGTTCTGAGGCGGTTTAGTGTTTTCCATTGAGCCCATGGTGCTTCTGGGCCAGGGGGAAGGTTTTCAGTGGGGGGTATTCCCATGACAGTTGGAGGAGGGTCATTCTCAAGCTTTTCACTCCAGAGTTGGAGTCTGGTTTCTTCCTGAGACTTTATTAGGGGCTGGACATGGCTGAGAAAGCTTCTTCTTGATTTTAGCCGTTGGTCCGGATGGTGACATCCATGGAGGAGATGGCGTTCATCACTAGTAGATTTTGTTTTCTCGACTCGGCTGGCAACTTCCCGTCTAATATCAGCAGGGGCAATGCCAGCGAGGAGGTGAAGGTTGCTTGTGTTGGTGGGTTTCAAGCAGCCAGTGATCAGGCGGCAGGTGTTGTTCAGTGCTGGGTCAAGTTTCTTGGCATGGGTTGACCTCTCCCAAACTGGACATGCATATTCTGCAGAGGAATAGCACAGGGCCAGAGCAGTAGATCTTAATGTGTGTCCTGTGGCTCCCCATTTGGAGTTGGTCAGTTTCCGTAGGATGTTGTTTCGGGAACCGACTTTGGATTTTGTGTTGTTGATGTGCTCCTTAAAGGAGAGAGTACGATCCAGGGTTAGTCCAAGGTAGACAGGGTGGGTACAGTGCTCAAGTGGTGTTCCAGACCATTTGATGTTAAGTGGTCGGTTGGCTTCACGGTTCCTGAGATGGAAGGAGCAGACTTGGGTCTTTGCAGGGTTGGCATGTAGGTGGTTGCGCTCGTAATATAGGAGTAGCTCCTCTAGAGCTGTGGTGAGGTTTAATTCTACTGCTTTGAACGAGTTCTCTTGAGATATTACACAGAGATCGTCTGCATAGATGAAACGCTCAGTGTTCTGGTCCATTGGCTGGTCGTTGGTGTAGATGTTATACAGTAGTGGGGCCAGCACACTACCTTGAGGTAGGCCATTCCGTTGTTGTCGCCAGCGACTCTGCTTGTTATTCAGGACAACAAAGAAGCGCCTGTCTTTCAGAAGGGCTCCAATGAGGTCTGTGAGTGCCAGGTCTTTTGTCAACTCCAAGATCTTTTTTAGGAGGAGGCGGTGGTTCACAGTGTCATATGCGGCAGACAAATCGACAAAGACGGCTCCTGTTACCAGTCCTTTCTGGAATCCGTCCTCGATGTGTTGAGTGAGGTTCAGAAGTTGGCTTGTTGTAGATTTGCCAGGTCGGAATCCGGCTTGTTGAGGTATGATGGCTGGTTCAGCAACAGGGGCAAGCCTGTTGAGGATCAAGCGCTCAAACAGCTTGTAGAGGTGGCATAGCAGAGAGATTGGGCGGAAGCTCTTTGCATGTGCTGGGTCTTTGCCTGGTTTGAGAAGGGCAATAATCCTGGTTTTCCTCCAGATTTTTGGGATGTTTTTTGTCAGCATGCACTTATTCATCAGCTCGAGGATCCATTTCCTCATCAGAGGTCCAAAATGCTTGATCTCTTCAGTGAAAATGTTATCCAGTCCAATGGCTTTGCCGGTTTTAAGGGTGTTGATGCTGATATTGAGCTCTTCAGGGGAGAACGGCTTGGTCAGTCCCATGGTTTGGGAGTGCTTTACTCGATCTACCTTTGGTCTTGGCTGTTTAGTGGTGGGTTTCCCATTGAGCAGCAGCTGGTGCGCAACTTGGTTGGCAGTGGTCGTATATTGTTGCCGAGTTGCGGTTGATGGATCATTGCTGATTTTTCGGATGAGGCTCCATGCCTTTTTGCTATTCTTTGCCATATCAGTTGTCTCCAGCAGGTTTTTCCACTTCAGCTGGCGGCGTTCTGAAATGGAGGTCATGAGTCTCTCACCTACTTCGGTGGTAGTTTCAGCAAAGGGGTCAGATTCATAGAGCTGTTGGTATCGCTCGTACAGTTCGGTACTTGTAGCGTCAAGGCCCGAGATGTATTGAGTGCGGCATCCTCTTGGGATGTTCTTGCGGGCTGCTTCATGCACAAGCTTAGTGAGTTTGTCATAGTTCCTGCGGTGTGCCGGGAGATGGGCAATCTTCCTTTCAACATGTTCTTGAAAGCCAGGCCAGTTCGCTTTTCCAAAGTTGAATCTTCTTCGGAATGGAACTGTGGCTGGGGTTATTGCAGCGTTGACTGTGATGCCGATGGGACGGTGTTGGGTCCTTGGCAGTGGCTCCAAGACCAGCTTTTTGCTTAATCCTGCAAGCTTGTGGCTGACAAACGCGATATCAGGGTTGTAACCTGCTCTCCATCGTCCGCTGTTGAAGGACTTTGGTTGTTTTGCGTCGTGGATCAGATTAAGCTGGCAGTTTTCAGCCCACATTTCTACTGCATCTCCATCTGCATTGTTGTTGGCGTATCCCCATTGCGTGCTATGGCTGTTGAAATCTCCTATCACAATCTTCGGTTTTCCGGATGGTGGTATTTCAGGCATCTTCATAGGTATGGGGGGCGGTTTGTAGACTGAGGTGATGGTAACTCCTCTGAGCTCAGTGGTTAGGACTTCAATGTTGTTTTCATTGCTCTTTGATGTTGATTCGGCAATTGTCCCATTTTTTGCTAGCATGATGCTGCCATATTTCTTATGTGGTCTTTCTATGAGGTGGTCATACCTTCCACACGGGGGCGATGGTTTTCTGGTCCGCGGTGAGTTTCCTGTAGGCAGAGAATATCGCACTGGTATTCTTTGCAGAGTTTTGCAACAAGTTCTTCTTTAGTTTAGTTAGTTAGTTTAGTTAGTTTAGTTATTTAGTTTAGTTAGTTTTAATGGTCAAATCTACAATTAAATAGCACTTACATAGATCGGAAACTCTCCAGTTTTAGAGCCTGATTTATACAACATTGTATTGATAAACCCATGGAGAAAATGGATGGACTGTTGAAAGTATTTTCTGATTGATGAAGTGATAGAAAAAGATATCCAAAAATTCCTCTGTCAAAACCTTTGACACCAATATGTCAACAAAATGAAACAAAACTTTTCAACCTGGCTCCATCCCATGTTCAGATTTATGTTCAGGAAATGTATGAATAAGTGCACATATTTGATAAGATATTGCGTCATTTGCATATTTAAAAAACATTTCAGAAAATTTGTAACATGGTCAAACTGCACATTGAAATTAACAAATGTAAAATTGTAACAGCTTTAAAGTTTGATTTGTGAATATCCTCCCGAACACTGCCTGTAACTTATAGAACTGTGTAATAAAGTTGAACCCAGGGGCCTCAGATTACACTTTATAACAGTCTGTCTGATTTGTATGGGAGTTGAAACATAGCTTGTTTTGCCATGAGGGCTTCAGGTCAAAGAAAGCTCAACAGTTATGACTGAAGAGACAATACTCAGAAAAATTAATGTTGGGACGTACAAAATGGACAGCTGAGACATGGAAGCTGTAAAAAATGAGATCAACTTGACCTGGAAGACGGAGACAGAAAGAAAGCGAGGACAGAGGGTTAAAGGTGGTCAAACATCCGCCCCATCATTCTTTTTTTTTCTCAGCTATTTTTCTTTTTGCTGTTCATTCGACTTTCATTTTCCTTTCATTTTCTCCTTTACATACAGCCATCGGTTACACATTTCAAAAGTATTTTTATTGATCTTAAAAAGCAAAAATAGAAGACCCCTTTGGTAGAATTCAACAATATAGCCACCAAAAGGGCCATCTCTGGCATTCAAACCACATAGAATAGAAGACAACATTTTAAAATGGGAATGTTTATTCTACAACGGTTCTGATGTGACGCAGGCTTCTCTCAGCCCGTGTGTCCTCTTTCAGCGGTTGACCTGACACCCTGTCCTGACAGCATCACCACCACCCTCCATCTGTGCATGTGTGTGTGTGTGTGTGTGTGTGTGTGTGTGTGTGTGTACAGAGATAACCTAGCTCCTTAGAATCCGGTTTCGATGACCTCTGTTGACCTTTGCTGGGGTCACAGTGAGGTTGGGCCAAGAGATTCTTGACATTTTTCTCTTCAATACCTGACCCAGCACATAACCAGGTGTGGGTGTGTGTTTGTGTGTATACGGTGTGGGGACATACATTTCTTTACACAGTCACATTGTGGGGACTCTCCTTTCTTTTGGGGACATATTGAAAGTCCCCATAACGTGAATCATTTCATTTAGCTTCGGTTAAGAGTGAGTCTTGAGGAAAGGAATGTGATATCAACTAAAGTGATGACAACACGACTGTGTGTGTGTGTGTGTGGGAGCAGTGCCACAAATCTTTATTTCTGCCCGTCAGTTATGTGTGTTATGCACCTGACAGCAGAGCGTTTTATACAAATGACTCCACAGAGCTAACATCATGACAGGATTGAATTCAGCTGTTAACACTGAGACCGTAGTAAAGTTTATCAAACGCCAACCTGTCAGTGTAAGATACATCCTCTAAATTCATTGAAATGCGTGAATAACAATATGAAAACAAATGGTGAATACCAGCTGTTGCATATAATTAACATATCAAATATTAAAAAGTCAATCGAGTGTAGTGTAAATCTAAAAGGGGAAAAGAGATGAATACTGTTTAAGGAGTCCTTGTTGATGACATTAGCTCTGAACATAAAAAAAGGCTTTGACATGAAATATCATAAGAGAAAAGGAATATCTTCTGTATAATGTTATATAGTTTTACAGGTCCACATACGACAACCAGGAAGTATCCCTCCAGTGCAGTTCAGCAAGGAATCATTCACTAATATGTGCATGGAAATGTTCCTACTTCATGCACGCAATATAACTTTTGAACACGTGCACACTGGCCCATATGGTTCTTACCACCATGTAAGAATTGTTCAAAATAAGCATACTGCTATGCCCCCATTTCTCCGTTTAAGTAAATATGATTGCCTAGAGGTGTATTATAGAGAAAGGCCATTTACATTAGACCACTGCATTAGACCGCTGCATTAGACCGCTGCATTAGACCGCTGCATTAGACCTCTGCATTAGACCTCTGCTGCATTAGACCGCTGCATTAGACCTCTGCTGCATTAGACCGCTGCATTAGACCTCTGCTGCATTAGACCTCTGCTGCATTAGACCGCTGCATTAGACTGCTGCATTAGACCGCTGCATTAGACCTCTGCATTAGACCTCTGCATTAGACCTCTGCTGCATTAGACCTCTGCATTAGACCACTGCATTAGACCGCTGCATTAGACCTCTGCTGCATTAGACCGCTGCATTAGACCTCTGCATTAGACCTCTGCATTAGACCGCTGCATTAGACCTCTGCTGCATTAGACCGCTGCATTAGACCTCTGCTGCATTAGACCTCTGCTGCATTAGACCGCTGCATTAGACCTCTGCATTAGACCGCTGCATTCGACCTCTGCATTAGACCGCTGCATTAGACCTCTGCATTAGACCTCTGCATTAGACCTCTGCATTAGACCGCTGCATTAGACCTCTGCATTAGACCGCTGCATTAGATCGCTGCATTAGACCGCTGCATTAGATCTCTGCATTAGACCTCTGCATTAGACCGCTGCATTAGACCGCTGCATTAGACCTCTGCATTAGACCGCTGCATTAGATCGCTGCATTAGACCGCTGCATTAGATCTCTGAATTAGACCGCTGCATTAGACCTCTGCATTAGACCGCTGCATTAGACCGCTGCATTAGACCTCTGCATTAGACCGCTGCATTAGACCGCTGCATTAGACCGCTGCATTAGACCTCTGCATTAGACCTCTGCATTAGACCGCTGCATTAGACCTCTGCATTAGACCGCTGCATTAGATCGCTGCATTAGACCGCTGCATTAGACCTCTGCATTAGACCGCTGCATTAGACCTCTGCATTAGACCGCTGCATTAGACCTCTGCATTAGACCTCTGCATTAGACCGCTGCATTAGACCTCTGCATTAGACCGCCGCATTAGACCGCTGCATTAGACCTCTGCATTAGATCGCTGCATTAGACCTCTGCATTAGACCTCTGCATTAGACTGCTGCATTAGTAAATTAACGGTTTTAAATATTGCTGTCTATTCAAGAATTTTTTAAAGTGTAATGTTGTAATATCATGTGAATTCAGTTACAGTTGTGTGTACTAACAAATACAATAAAATATTGATTAATGCGGAGTATGCTTTAGGGCGGTCTTAATGTCATTGACACGTTGCTGCGGCTACCAGAGCCGTATATGGTCTATCCAGTGGTGGGCCGTCAGGGCCAGCTAAGTCTTCTCTGCTGGCCTAAACAGAATCACAAAGTTATAGCTATTTTATAATTTAATAATTTTTCATAAATACACTACATGTATTATAATTATTTTTCCCATTAGTTTATTTTCTCATTGCACAGCTACTGTCTTCCTCTGCAGTGCTGCTTCCAGTGCAACTTGTTTTAAGGAGAGCTTTTAGCTTTTATCCAATCAGATTTTAAGAAGAGAGTGTCATGTATCTGTTTTCTTTTACAAAGCAAGAATTATGGTCTGGAGAAATGGGAATTGTGTGGCGATTGCTTTAGCCCTGTTTGAATCGGTAGGTAACATCTACCTCAATGCGTGTGTGTTGCTGTTGTTTTCCTGCTAAGCTAGTTTAGCATAGCCTCCTAGAATAAACGTGCATCACCAGAGTAAAATATTTTTTTCCGTGGTGGGCGTGTCAGACAACACGTTGGGTGGGTTGCCAGGTTGAGCGCAGTCGCTCCACTGGAAGAACATTATAATTCCCACAGTTTAGGATAAGTTTGTAAGCCTCGGACCGAACAGTTTATTATGAATACGTGTATTGCTACACCCCTAGAAACAAATAATAACCCGTAGCTGTGCCGTCATAATGAGGTTATTAGGAGGTGCTTCAACTGTAGGACAGCACTGAAGGCCCAGGTATAAAATGCACGGCCCGCCGCTGGGTCTATCTACGTCACTCCTCCGCATTCCAAATATGGTCCCTTCAATTAATTGGTGGTCCAAGATGGCGACGGAAAAATTGCCAAACTCGAGACTCCAAAACATGAGTCCACAAACCAATGAGTGATGTCACGAAGACTATGACCACTTCTTATATACAGTCTATGATTTTACAACAACTAATAACTCTGTCAACGGGTATCTGAATATCTTATTGGGTAGCCTGCAGTGGACACTATTTCTGAGTACTGTGTTTGTCCTGGCCGCGTGAAATTAACTGTACAATCTTGTCCACCAGATGTGTTCATTTAGAGCAGATAATCTGTCATATGTACTTTTATGTGTGATATATAACAAAAGCAGTCACATTATTCCCATTATTCCACATTACTTAACAACTTCAGAATATATGCTTAGGTTGCACACGCACACACATACACACACACACACACACACACATATACACACACACAGCACTGGGACAAACTCTACCTGTGGAGTGAGTGGGAGGCTGACACGGTGGAGTGTCGGCCTGTAGCGTATGTGTGTGTGTGCTTGTGTGTGTGTGTGTGTGCAGGGGTCAGAGTGTTAGAGGTTGCGGTGAGGACAGGCAGAGGTGATGCCGCATCTTGTCTGCAGCACGGCATGGTGGGAAATATAAGAACAGAGGTGGGGAGAGAGAGAGAGAGAGAGAGAGAGAGAGAGAGAGAGAGAGAGAGAGAGAAAGAGAGCGGTTAGCTTGTCATCACCATCGTGTGGGTTATCTGAGATTGGAGTGGGGGGGGGATGTCAGTGAAGGAGGTGGCAGGACAGAGGGAGAGTCACATGAGCAGCAGGAGGGAGGTTAAGAGGTTAATGAATTATTATTTATTTTCAACACTATTTTGGGATATTTTAGTTTAACATCATACAGTATTTAATCGTTTGTCTCAGAATGTAGTGTTTTTTTTCTTTTTCTGCCAAAAATTTACAAAGTTAACTTTAATCGATAAGCTCAGATCTTATGGAACCACAAAAGTGAGGTTTTTAAATGAAATGTACTTAAGATGTGTGGTAGAAAATTTCTAGGTTAATCGGGAGGAGAGAGTTTTCGTTCTCAAATCAATAATGAAGTCATCAGAAGATTCAAAGTTGTCTTTTTCCGTTTATTCTCTTGCGCAAGAGGGAAGAAAGCACAACAGCCACGTATTCAGTAGACTGCGTGAAACCTTTTTCGAAGTGCAATATTCAACATCATTTATGCATACAAAAGTTCACGCCTTTACAACTTCAGATAATGCGTCAAAAGGGGAGGAAAAGTATTTCAGACAAAGGATGTCTGTTAGTCAAGGCCTCTCTGTGTCTCCGTCTTACCAACAAAGAAACAGTGTACAAGATAACAGATAACAAGACACCTGGATACTAAACTGATTATAATCATCTCCTGACTTCCTCACATCGAGTAGTACATTCTTTAAACATTACACATGATACTATAACATAACCTAACTTATATATGTGGTCAAGATATCTGTATTACGATCTATACTATAACATAATTTCCCATTACAGATGTTCATCTGAAGCTGAACGATTAAGGTTAGTGTTATTCTATATTTTTCTTACTTTCAACAAATCCCATGAAAACCAACAATGTGTTCCTCAATACTGTCTGACTTCCCTAATGACTAACTCTTTTTTAAGTCTTAGTCATTTTCTAAAGCAGTAGGACACTGTAGTATTTTATCAAACCTTACTCAAACAGGAGAAAGTGCATTTGTTGGGGGACTAATTTAGTAGCGGATTAACACTTCTATGTCTAATGTGAGACAACACTACTGTGTGAAACGTCTAATGCTGCAAATCAACCAATAATCTCCTAAAACCTTTTATTCCCTCGTGTCATTTTGTGTTTGTAAATCTAATCATAATCATCTGAAAAATTCACAGTGTTAACCACCTGGTTACACCAGCGTTTTTCTTGGTTGTAACATATCCTCAACTGTTCATATATATTTATTTTTGTAGCGTAGTGTTTCCTGTAAATGTCCTGCGACTCGTCAATGCAATGTGTTGCTTATAACATGGAAACAGTCTTTTCAAAATAAGTTTTCGAAAAGACTGATGTTTGGGTTAAAATAACTACAGAAGTGACGTTACTTAACTCTAGCCCGAGAGCCCCTCGATTTTACAGAGAAAGTTTAGCGTACAGCGTGTCGTACAATGCACTTTTCAGGAACGAATATAATAAATGTTACACATGTTATATACCCAGTTAAAGAAAAAGGTCTGGCCAACAATATCATGTAAGGCATTTTTACATGCTCCAAACACAATTCTACACAACTGATATTTCAACTAGAAGATTTCCCACAATATCACGTATTTTTCGCAACGAGTTCGCCTGACCCCTCTGTACTAAAACTTCTCTAATTGTGTTCTGCTTCACTTTATCAAAGTCAACATTTGCAGAGAGACTGTTCACATATTGTGCTATGATTTGGGAGACGTTTAAACTTTCAGCTGCATCATTCAAAAGAGACAATCATGCTTTACACATCTGAACAAATCTCACAAGTGTTACCTTTATTATAACATCAAAATTATTCAAATATACCTTGTAGTTAGAGAAATACACTCTTTTTAGTATGGTTATGCAATTTTCGACCAGAGGCCTAAAAATAGGGCTAGGGGTAAAGAGGTTTTTAAGTAGCAAAGTTACTTGACAAATAGATCAACGTTGACTTCTGGTTTCACACTGGACACTAAGCGTCCTTCTGGGTGAAGGTCTGGTGTTGATGTGGTACATGCAGTACATTTCTTCAAATACATTTTGTGGGATAAATAAACATCACAGTGTATTACTTTTTTCGTTGGTAGAGCTAGAAACAGTGTATGAGAACAGTCTAAACATTTATTCCCCCAACAAGCTTGTATTGCTTGAGATTGATAAGATGGAACATGGGAAATCATTTTATTTAATATTTTAGTTTTAATTCAGAAATATTGAAGGATATCCATTTTACAGTTCTGGGTGATTTACATTAACCTAATGGTTTGTTACAGAGAACCATCTGATAAGTTGTCATTGGAAACAGTTTAGAAAAAGGGAAGACGCTTTGAAAAAAAAATTGCTGGCAGGTGACCGGATGAACCATCTGTCAATCAGACTTATCAAAGCTACTCGGGAGAAGAGCGAAAACATCCTGTCCATCCTTAGACTGTATATAAGAAGTGGACGTAGTCTTCGTGACGTCACCCATTGGTTTGTGGACTGCCGTTTTGAAGCCTTGAGTTCAGCGATTTCGCTGTCGCCATGTTTGATTATGGCCATGGTCATGTTGTTTTTTTTGCAGCCAATGAACAGAAGTTACAATATTTGCAATGCGGAGGAGTGACGTAGAGACGCCACATACGGCTCTGATAGCGGCAGCGACCTGTCAATCACAGTAGCCCCGCCCTAAAGCATCCCCTGCTTTATGGTCTGTTTGACTCTAAATGGACCATAATGTACTAAATGAACATCATGCTGTATTGAAGAAGACTTGAAACTAGAGATTGAGACCATAAACTCATGTTTACAATGTTTACTGAGGTAATAAATCAGAACTCCAGTTCTGATATAACTGATGCTTTTGCAGCATCTAAGTTAACCTCTTCAGGAGCCATCGTTGTTGTTTTCAACGAACAGTCGACTCTCCGTTTTGTGTCACACACACCTAAGCCACGCCCCTATTTTCTCAGAGGACGCTGATTGGTCCATGCTCTGGCTTGTCGGTAACAAAAGCGTTACTTGAATCCTGGATGGATTTTTGTGTTATACGTGATCCCGTGACTCTCGCGTGATCTTGTGACATCGTCGGATTCAGATTGTTTGTTTGGGAATCATATCTGCTTGGTTTAAGTAATTTGATAGTTGGTTTAGTATCTTACCAAAACACGGCCTCAGTGCTAAAAAGTGGACAGTCGTGTTTCTGCTCATATATTCAGACGTGATGGTTGAACAGCAGAATAACACAGACAAATATGAGCTAACATCAGCCTGCTGCTTCTCTAGGCAATCCATTCAGCACTGCATGCGGGATGCCAGAGGAAACATTAAATCTCCGCGGCATCCGTCCTCCTCGTTAATGCTCGAGCAGCCCTGGCGGCGGGACACAAACCTCACGGAAGGAGTTCGCATTTGCCCCGAGGCAGGTGAGCCCCGCGGTGCAGGTGAGCCCACAGTGCGGGCCTCTGTGGCCGGGGCTTCATTCATCACCTTGCTGACACATTCCTGCTGTCTGCCTGAGGCTTACATTCACACACACACACACACACACACACACACACACACACACACACAGCGGGCTGTTGTACTCCCACACAGTGCCATGCGGTCACACTGACAACTCTGCTCTCCCCAAACACAGAGTCCATTCTGTTTGTTAGCCCGGAGGTGAAGAACACTGGGAGTCAATGTCAGTTGTTTTTCAGGAGATAAATGGTTTAACAATTGTGAAACATAGAGATTTCTACACATGAAGAATTAGCTTAGTGATATATTGAAACTCATATGTGACACAAACACTGCCAGGGTCAAGGCTTTGATTCCTTGTTCCTAGCAGTCGTATGTAAGCAGTGTTTGACCAGACTGTTTGGAGACTACAGTTGCAACAGTTCCCGGTAACTGAGACCTGAATCTGGGGCCTGAATCTAATCGGGTCTGATTAAGATCCTGTTTGCCGTAGGTCTTCGGTTTGTGTCTAAATATGTCTAAAACCCAAGTGGAGCTGAGAGGGCTCTATCAGCTCTGATTGTGTGGTGTACCCAGTGCTTGAAGTGGACCGGTATAGTCACTAGCAGTACCGGCACTTCTGCTGGCTCTGAATGTCAACAGGTCCCTTTCATATTGGGTCTCTTTTATTTATTGTTATTGTAAATGTCTGTATGCAGATTTGCCACCAACCTGAAGACATGAAAGTACAATACTTGTGAGATCCAATGGATATTGAGTTGGAAATCTGAAATCTGATACATGCAATGATGATGATGATGATGATGATGTCAGGATATAGTGACAGTTTGAACATATGTGATTAAAAAACGCAGCTTTAAGGGGTGGACTCAAATTAGACCTTTTGTTAACTAACCATGAGGTAATGATGGATTACTAATAACAGTATCCATAATGGTGAAATTAATTGGAAGGATCGATCATGAATTACTGATGAACTATAATAGTTATTCGTCAGTCAGGATAATGTACCTCCTATGGGCAGAAACAAACTTGGTAATTAATGTACAGGTACTCATGAAGCTAGGATTCAGTGTTCAATAACAACACCGTGCGATGCACCACTTCACCTAAAGAAACAGAACAATAGAGACTGACAGCAATCAATCAATCAAATGCTGTAAAAAAACAAACAGATATCTGCAGTGGTCACATGAGTAACTCCGTCCAATCATTACATTCGTTCGAATGAAACTGCCCGTCAACCTGCCAACACAGTCTCATGGCAGTTCGAGAAATAGTCACAGAATGCAATACATATCGGTTTTGTGTACAGAGACTCGAATGGTCTATTTTTGTGTGGCTCGGAACTTACGTTACAACGTTACGTTACAAATGAAAGTTATATTTAGAGAACAAAAACACTTTGTTAGGTTGAGGAAAAATCATCATGGTTGGACTTAAAATAACTACGTATAGGTTTAGGCAACAAATTGAACTTTAGGTTTAGGCAACCCGCCCACCGTTGCTTACTCACGTGGATGCATCTAATTTGTATCTCCACCCCGAAAAAAGGATCCTAATTGACTTTCCATTGGTATTATTTTCGTGACTATTTCGCTGACCTGCCTCTGCATATTCTGCCTGTGCACTCATTGCTTGTTAGCGAAGTCTTCCACACATCAATTAATTAACATAATCAATCATTGGCTAGTCTACAAAATTTGATCAGGACTTACTCAAGAATTGCCCTTTAACTGCTGGTTCACTGGCATTCTGTTCTTTATTGGTTCCTCACTTCCTCCCTGGTAACATGTTGCACACCTTATTGTAAAAAATAGGATCATCTCCATTCTGGTTCAGCAGTTTGCCGTTGATGAACAAGTTTCAACAACTTTGCTGACCAATGAGCAGTGAGGAAACAGAGCGTTACTTCCTGGTTTCAGGTTATTGGCTTGGACACAAAGAGAAAGGCAGATGCCGCTTTGGCACATGTTCTACCACAGCATGGGGAAGGAACTCGGTGTGTGTGTGAGTGTGTGTGAGTGTGAGGCAGCAGTGTGGAAGACGGATGAGTGTGTGAATTCTTCTGACTTCCTGTGTACCAGTCAGCTGGAAGCTTTTGACTTGATTAAAGCCTTTGTGTGTCAGTGTGTGTGTGTGTGTGTGTGTGTGTTAGAGAGAGAAAGGGAGAGACAGTGACAGAGACAGAGAAGAAAGAGCAATATGGAGGGACACGGTTTGTGTGCGTGGTAGCATGATGGTGCACCATCAACACACACACAGCCCTCAGTGTCAGAGTATACGTGTCCGCATGCGCTGTGTACAGCGTCTGAGTCCACAAACCAGATGCTGCTCGCTGTGAGAGACAAGACTGTCTGGCACAAAGAGATGAATGCCACCTGGACAAGACAGAGAGAGAGAGACAGAGTGTCACAAATATTTCCAATATATCCAAAAACGCCCCCCCCCCCCCCCCCCCCGGAAAAAAATGTGTAAAAAAAAAAGAGCAAGTGGATACAGGAAGTAGTTTGACGTTGAAGGCAAAGGCGCTAACGCAG
Organism: Anarhichas minor; assembly: GCF_050575085.1. NCBI lineage: Eukaryota > Metazoa > Chordata > Actinopteri > Perciformes > Anarhichadidae > Anarhichas > Anarhichas minor. The sequence goes on along the minus strand of NW_027466559.1, from coordinate 330,881 downwards.
GGAGAAATAATTGCAATCTGTCCGTTTCATTGCATGTTACCCAACATGTGTGAAATGTGGTGAATATTGATGTCAGACTGTACAATCTCAATTTTGAAGCATATCAGACACAATGGATATTGGGTTAAAGTGTATCTAAAAATTACGCTTACATTGATGCGTCGGCGAGTAAACCAATAACATCACGAGTATATTTGAGAACAAGATAACATAAAAAGTAGGCCCAAGCAGAGTACCTCTCCAGCAGGTGTTGGAGGTGAACTTAAACTTACATTTGTTTGACATTAACAAATCAGAATGAATTCAAACTAAACCAAACTTATAATTTATTGAAATTGGAAGACAAATATTCACTTACAAGTGATAATAGACAATATTAATATAGAAAGAGTTTTTAAAAATACACTTTCTGGGTGTGATATTAGACCACAAAATCATCTGCAAATCTCATATAATAAAAGTGACAGCTAAGTTGGCAAGCTGCGTTGCAGTTCAGGGAAATAATAAGGCCTTTTCTGGATCATAAAGCTTTACGAGCTCTGTATTGCTCACTTGTATTACCAGATCTGAATTACTGTGTGGATGTTTGGAGTAACACATACAAAAGCACATTCCACTCATTATGCATACTGCGGAAAAATAGAGCAATGAGCATAGTAAACAATATAGGATATTACAAACACAATAACATGCTGTGTATTAAAGTCACAGGCTTTGAAGTTCGTGGATCTGGTGGAATTAAGGACGGCACCAATTATGTACGAGGCAAGACATGATTTAAGTCATGGCTACATACGGACTGGATGGAATGGACCCAACAAATAAATCAAACAAACACAGGACTTTCCTCCAGGAGTCCGCTGTTCATGTCCCACGCAAAACTAGTCATTCAAGCTAATGTCGACTTGGCTCTTTTCCTAACCCTGAGCGCTTTTGTTGCCTCAACCTAAATTCCTGTGAAGACAGAAGTTTATTTTGAAATCACATTAGCATAATTAACACCCCAGTAATAGCACATAGGGCTACAAGTCCTGCACCATATCCTATTTTGAAGTCCTACTTTCAGAGATCAATAAAGGAAAGTTTATCATTTTAAACAGCGCCAACAGCAAAATGAAGGGACATGCTAAAGCCAAGGAATGGGGAAATTAACAATTTTTGCCATGTATGAATACGTTTAGAATTATTAGCCAATAATTCAAATTGCAGAGTCAAACTGGATAATGTCAACATAATTATGAAGTGTAACAAACATTTCAAACTAAAATTTGCTTCAAAGTAATGATATATTCAATTCATTAGTTAGACAATTGAAGATACAAGACAACTGGTGAGTTGGGATTTAGGAGTAAACTACTTAGGAAAACAGACAAAGTAAATACTTTTTTTTCTTTCCAGTAGCCTGAAGGAAGACGTATTATCCAAGCAAAAATAGCCCAAAATCGCAAAATTGATCTGTGCATGTGTTTTGCCTGGAGTGGCCCTTAACTAATAAGTCTGAAGTTCTGCCTTTCAAATGCTTTACCAATTTAGGTTTTGGGGCATTGACACCAAATGTCACAAACACTGTGTTTGTGTGTGTGAGTGAGAAAGGAGGAGTCTCTCTGTCCCTCAGGTCTATTGCTGTGCTGTCTCATCAATAACCTTCATATTGACAGGTGAAGGGACACACACACACACACACACAGGCAGGGACACCCCCACAGTGTGACGACTCTCTCTGTGTGAGTGAGTGAGTGAGTTTGTTTGTGTGTGTGTGTGTGTGTGTGTGTGTGTGTGTGTGTGTGTGTGTGTGTGTGTGTGTGTGTGTGTGTGTACCAGTCTTTCTTAATGTGAATGGGGTTTTCAGGCTTAGGAAATATCTGTGTGTCCTCAGCTCTGTCGGTGAACAGGTGGTCAGTCCAGTCTCATCTGCCTTCCCCTCTGTCACACACACACACACACACACACACACACACACACACACACACACACACACATCAGAGCAGCTCTCTTGTGTAGTCAAGAAAGTGTACACATCTGTCCGACAGACAGTGTTTCTCATTTGCTCCCTCTGTGTGTGTATGTGTGTGTGTGAGTAACAGTTTTATAAGAGTGAATGAAGAAACAGAGAGAGTCACTGTGGAAACAGAGACTTTTATAGATAGTTTTATGTTTGTGCGTGTGTGTGTGTGTGTGAGAGTGTTTTGCTGCGGATAATTAAATGCCAATAGGGGAGAGAATCTCATTTGCAGTGAAGGTCTTTATAGCAGAGTTCCCATGTCAATCACACACACACATGCACACACACGCCCACACACACGCACGCCCACACATACAAGGAAATTAAGGGAGAAAAGAGAAGAGCAAATGAGGAGGAAGGAGTGGTGTAGAGGGAGAAAGACGAGAAGATTTGATGCGCAGATAGAGGGAGAGAGGAGGAAGTTTATGAGGAGGATTTGTAGGTCAGAGACGAAGAAGAAGAGAAAAAGGAGGACAGCGAGGACGAGGCGGTGAAGATGAGAACAAAGATATTAGAAACACAGGAACAGTATATAGAGGAGCACGTGGTCAAGGGAGAGGAAGAAGAGTATAGGATAAGAAAGGGAAGGTGAGAGAGGACGAAGAGGTCGGGGAGGAAAATGAGAAGCAAGGAGACAGGGTGGAAGAGGATGTCAACCATGAGGAGGAGGAAGAGGAGGACAGGGAGTGGAAGTTGGAGAGGTAAGAGAGGGAGGTATAAGGAGCAGGAGGAGGTAATCTGGTAAGGGGTCAGGAAGGAGCAGGAGGAGGTGTCCGGCAGCCAGTCCTGCTGAATGATCTAAAGTGACAGTTCATTTAACTGCTGAAAGCCTGTGACTTTCACACTCCAAACACACATTCAACCATCAATAACTGTAAGGACCATTCACACTAGACCACTAATCCGTTTATGTCAGTCGCAGGTACCTGCAAGGTTGTCAGAGTACCGTGGATGAATGCTGTGCATGAATCCATTTTCTAAAAGGAGAGAAAGGATCCCTGATGCTTTGACGGACCCCAATCGAGAAAGAACAGCTTAATGCACTACAGCATCAATAACTGCTACATTCATTTGAAGAAATCTAAAGGCAACAGGACACGCTTTTGCTATCATGAGAGTTCTCCTTTCCAATTGTAGCTCTCTACTAGCAGTGACCAATCCAGTAGCAGGCTTTGGTTGAATACAGGTAAACAGTCTGTGAGGAGAGCAAAAGAGGCGCATTGGCCAAAATGCATTCTCTGAATTCACCTATCTTACTTGTGATCAATCTGCTCGTACTCGTAGTCTCTCAAATCAAACTCCAGCCTTGCACTCAGGTTGCTAATTGAACTGTAAACAATGAGTAGCACATGGAAGAGGCTTGGCTAAAGGCTCTGTCTTGGCACCGGAACCCCAGAAATACAGCCCCACCTAAAACCTGAGTGGATCCACTCAGGTTTTATGACACACAACCATACCTACCTGAGAGTTTCTATCTCTTCTCTTGTATGCAAGTGAACGGCACGAATGCCTTTGAGTAAAGGCAGTCCGAAAGTATGTGCTGTTATTATCCCCCTATTGGAATGATTTCTTACGTAAGGCTGCAAAGACACAGAGTTCTTTCCAGAAGTCAGGGTTGCAGTGAGACATTTAATTGTCTTTTACCTTTAGGAGCTCAGACGACACATTGTACAACCGAGTTTGTTTGAAGAACAATGAGAACTTTTGTTGGAAGATGCCATCAGAAAATCCACAGTTTTTGTAGAGTTTTGACTCTTAACTGAGACACCCTCCACTTTTTGGGTTAGCAGTGGTGGTCAAATCACTGGCCACCTGCTTCCTATATTGGCTACTTTTTTCTTGCCCACTTAAAGCCGACCAAGAAATTATCTTTGCTTCTTCTCCCAGTCGTCAAGCTACATCCCTCTGCCTCTTTCTGTGACACCTCTGGTTGCAAAAAGAAGTCTGATTGTATGAGAAAATGACCCTAATTCTCCCTTAATTTATTACCTCAGTAAACATTGTAAACATCAATTTATGGTCTCAATTGCTAGTTTTTAAGTCATCTTCCATAAAGCATGATGTTCCTTTTGTTAATTATGGTCCTAGTGAAAGTAAAGTAGACCGTAAAGCAGAGTGTGCTTTAGGGCGGGCTTATTGTGACTGACCGGTTGCTACCACTACCAAAGCCATATAAAGCGTCTTTACGTCACTCCTCCGCATTCCAAACACGGTAATAGCCATTCATTGGTTTCAAAAAGCCAAGATGGCAACGACCGTGATCCAAGATGGCGATTTTATTACCGAACTCAAGGCTTCAAAACGGCAGTCCACAAACCAATGGGTGACGTCGAGATGACTTTGTGCCACTTGGATGGCATCGACAGTGGCAGCACAATATTTAGACGTGGACAGGTATGGACCACATCCAACAACTACATCTTCCCTTCAAGGTAAACCATCATCTCCCAGTATCTTACCATTTCACAGTAGGGTGAGTGAAGGCCATACCTATCTCAGCTTGTGTTCACTGGCGTTAGTGCTTCCATTATAATGTGTCAGCTAAAGTCTTGTTGCGGTGTCATGATGACTATTACAGAGTGATTGAGGACCTGGATACTCTCAAAGTAGTATGGAGGTATTGGGATGTTCTGCTCTATAAGATAGGGTTACGTGGTCATATGCTATGTTTTAGAAGACAAACAATCTCTCTCTCTCTGTGAGTAAGAGGGAGGAAAGAGGAGTGAGGTCAAGGGAGGAAAAGTGACTGAGGATGAGGACGGGTAGAGAGAGAAAATGGAGAAAGATGATCTAATGTTAATACATTCACACACACAATTAACACTGAGTCTGAAAGGCCATCGCGTGTTTGTTTCAGTGTGTGTGTGGACCTGTGGATTGATGTATGGTCAAATGAAATAGGAAGGCTGCTGGATCGCGCTTGAATGGAGCTTACTTTACATGCTAATGTGTGTGTGTGTGTGTGTGTGTGTGTGTGTGTGTGCGTGTTATAGGGCTGTGGAGGATTATTTTAGTCTGGATCAATGGTGTGATGAGATGACACTGCCTCACAGAGATGTCACTCACACGTACACACAGCTGACAGGTTCAGATAAAGGAAGGTTACTTTTACAGAACATTCCTGTAAGTTGACCAGTCACTCAATGTCCAAGCTCGTGTTTCAAGCCTATAACCTTCTTAGTCCAACAGCAGTACAGTCGTTCCGTACCTCGCAGCCTTCACTATGGACCTTTTGACTTGTCATGATGGCAAAAGCAGCCGGTGTAATTAATGGCATTAATGACAGCTGCATTCCATTTGGCTCTGTCAGTTCCAGGTCCCTGGTTTGGTTTTATGCATGCAGCTCACCGTCAGGGTTTACTGATACATAGATAGAAAAGAATCAGCAGTAATGCTATTTGGTGGTACCTGTGCTTTTTCTAAGGAATCCTAGGAAGTTATATGTAATGTGTTCACACTGGAAAACAAAAATACTTGATTTAGGAGAAATGCAGTTGATTCTTTTCGAATGGGATCTCATCCCTACTAGTCGTATTTGCCACTTGGGTAAAAGGTAGCCTTTGTGGATGTAGAATCTCAGCACATAGTTAACAATGTAACACATTAACGCATCGAAACACGTGGTTCATTGTTAAATATGCCCCTGTCACATGTCCATTGTTTATTCCTCAAGGTCTATATGGTATCAGGATTATGTTATTCGATCCCTTAGCCAGTCAACTATTGGACAAAGATAGCCGAATATTGACATGAATTCAGACTACTGTCTAAAAAAAAACAGTAAAACACCGCTCAATCTCAGAGCTACCTCTTCGACCAAATCACACCCATTTAGGCCATTCTATGTTCTTTTGATAACTCTGGTAATAATTTGTTCCATTCACTGAAGCTTCACCTTACACTCTTTGCAGCCTCCCTGTTCTCACACTTTGAAAACCCCGGGTTTAGGCAACACAACTGCTTTGTTAGAGTTATGAAAATCGAAATCATGTATTGACTTAAAATAGCAAAGCTTGTAACCTAACTTAAGCTGCAGGCATAACATCTTGCATCTCGTGCATAGACTGCAGTAGTCTAGGAGTCACCCATGGGTCAGTGGACTGCCGTTTTGAAGCCTTGATTTCGTCATTTTGGCCGTTGCCATCTTGGTTTTTGGCAACCTGTGGTTAGTAATGACACGGATGGGTTTTCATTGGGGTTTGTTTCAAAAGCCCGGTGCGTCTCACACAGAAGCTTAATGATGCCTCGTGTGTCGACATGGAGATGCTAAGCTTCAGTGTTTATCGTGCTGGGGGGAGGCCAGTGTGCTACAGAAGTGTTGAATCAGAATGATCTGTATCCTTTGTGTCCACCTTTAACACATCCAGTGTTCTTCCCAACCGGGGATTCAAACCATCAAACTCCCTCTCTGCAGCAATGCGTCATACTTCATTCACTCTTTCTTTAAAGACGGAAAGGGTGGAAGAACAAAAGAGGAGATGAAGATTTCAATGAAGACAGAGAGAGAGAGAGAGAGAGAGAGACAGAGAGAGAGAGAGACAGAGAGAGAGATGGAGAGAGGTTGGTTTAAATGTATCTTTATTTCTTGTTAAGTTCCGTTTACAGTTGATCAAAAGCTACAACAAAATGAAATCATTCAAAAAAACAAAATTTAAATACTAAAGAAAACAGGAATAAGTTGAGAACCAGAGCATTGTCTCTGACTGAAACCAGATTCCAAATGTTCACAGAGTTCAGTGTTCTTTGTCAGTCTGTGTCCATTAGTCCACAGGGGGTTTATACCGGGACCACCAACAGCCCCTTGGGGAGGATCCCCTGCCAAACAACTCGGTCTACCTCGACACCCGCACTCCTTCATCGTCCCATTGGTCAGATAGTATACAGTCTCTTGTCTCTGTCTCTGTAAGACAGACTGGTGGAACGGTGTCAGACCAGTTAGAACCACTGACTGGGGCTGAAGTAGGAACAGGTGTTTGTCACAGCCCTCCTCAGCAGCACACAGGCAGTATCAGTCCATGGCAGGCCGAAGCTGTACAGCAGTCTCTGAGCTGTCTGAAGGCTGTGATGGGTGATGCGATGTCCACCAGGCCCTGCCCTCCCTCCTGGACCGACAGGTACAGCACCGCAGATCTCAGCCAGTGAGGCGCTGACCAGAAGAAGTCCACAGCTGCCCTCTGGATGTCCTTAATCAGGCCCTGTGGTGGAGGCAGGACTACCAGTCTGTGCCAAAGGGTCGAGGCAACCAAGGTATTGACGGTAAGGACCCTCCCCCTGTAGAAGAGCTGAGGTAGCAGCCATTCCCGTCCAATAGACCTTCCTGTCACCTCATCAATATTTAAAAAAAACAAAAACCTCACCTTGTGCACTGAGAAAAGAAACAGAGCGGTGATGTAGACAGTTAGAAGAACCAATAACAGAAAAAATAAGTGAATCACATCCATCATAGACTCACTTAGAGGTTTTTAACCTTTTTGCACCTTTCCCTTCATCTCTCTTCATTAGCTTCCTGAGATTCGTCACGTGCTTCTTTAGACGGAAACGTTTCTTTCCATCTAGTGACTCCATACCGACCGCTTTCAGTATTTCTGTAGCACTTTCAATAAACTTTTCTGCGTCTGGAAAATAGTCTAAAACATCTACAATTTCCCAAATGTTTCATCCAGGAACTTATTAATGTCCTTTAACTTGTACAGATCTCCAGTTAATAACATTGAGTAGTCATCACTGAGACCTTCAGAGTCAGAGTCATACTCCATCTCCTCCTCCACAACACAAGCCCCCCCACTCTCCTCTGGACCAGCAGCCTGACTTTGGTCAGCTTCAGCTGTCGGCCCTTTACTGCTGCCTGCTACACTTTCCCTGATTCCTTCCTCTGCTCCTGCTGTCAGTGCTTCCTCTGCTACTTGCCTTCCCTCTGCTACTTCCCTTTCCTCTACTTCTTTCCTTTCCTCTGTTGTGAGACTCAGAACAGCTGAGTCCTCATCAATAACTTTATCTCCGCCTAAACCAGCTCTCTGTTCCCCGTCCTGACTGTCTGTCTGCCTGCTATGCCCCTCCTCGGCCAGCGGGTCGTCGCCCCCCCGCGGAGCAGCGACCTCCGCCGGCTCGTCATTTAGCGGAGCTCCGGTGTGATCGAGCTCCTCCGCCGGTACGGCCCCCGGCTCGGGGTGCCTTTCGGCCGGCCTGTGAGGACAAGCGGTCCGCTTGTGCCCCACTTCCCCGCACTCAAAGCACCTGATGCTACCTGTGCTAGCGTACACCATGTAGTGTCCCTCCCCGTGTTTCACTCTAAAGGAGACCTCTAGCGTCTGTGAAGGACAGGTAAGGAACATGAACACCTGTCTCCTGAAGGACTGGACATGCTTCAGTTTATCACTCTTACAACCCAGACCCACATTCCTGAAGCTGCTCGCCAGCTTCCCGAAGCGCTGCAGCTCTCGCTCCAACACCTGGTTGGGGATGAACGGGGGAACACCGGAGACGGTGACCCGGGTGGAGGGCACTGCGAGCGGGGAAACCTGCAGATACACGCCGTTCAGCGAGACGCCGCTCGATATTAACTCCACCACAAAACGCTCCTCTTTCAGAAACACCAGCACACCTCTGTTCATCCTGGAGGCATAGGACAAGTTAGCGTGTCCCACACGGTCTCCCACAGCCAGGAGAACCGCCTCTACCGGGACACACGGGTCGGGCTGAACACCCGGGTCGGGTCCTCTCAGAGGACGCCATCCCCGAGAAGAAACACGGTTCTCTGTCCGCCAAAACACCAAAATACCCCGACGACAACCTCAAACCACCACAACTCAATCACACAGTGAACTATGAAAAAAGATTGAAGAACAGTTTGAGAAAAATCACCAAACATTTAGCAACGCTCTCCACGCTGTCCACCACCACGCTCTCAGAGAGAGAGAGAGACAGAGAGAGAGACAGAGAGAGAGACAGAGAGAGAGAGACAGAGAGAGAGAGACAGAGAGAGATGGAGAGAGACAGAGAGGAGGGATGGCACTGAATCCACTGTTACCCTAGCAACCAAGAACCCCTCACCCATTCCCATCAAAGCCCCCCCCCTCATTTACAGTCGGGTCCCGTCAGGTCCCGACCCCGGGCCAACGCTGTAACCATAGCAACCAGGCAGTTACAGCAACAGAGAGAGGCAAACGGCAATAACACGATACCAGATGGATGGATGGATGGATGGATGGATGGATGGATGGATAGGTAGGTAGATAGATAGAGAGACAGACAGACAGACAGACAGACAGACAGAGAGACAGACTCGCAGACAGACAGAGAGACATACAGAGAGACAGACAGACAGAGTAACTATGTCGTGTGCTTTCTCGTTGCCCTAACCTCAAAGATAAATTGGTAAACTCCAATTTGTTTCCACAGATTGAGTTCTTGCAACATCTGTTAGCCTGATGGCATCACACATGCAATGCAATACAAATGCCTTTAATCTAGGCGTCACATCTTTGGGAGAAAAGAATTCCAATCACAATATGTGTTTGTTGTTAAGTTAGTCATCCCCTTCATCACTTGTCCTGGTGGAAAGAAAGATAGAAAAGGGAGTTAAACATTAGAATAGCTGGAGCTCCGGCCCCCGAATGCTTTCTGACTGAACTCCTACATAACTGGAGCAAAAGTTATTTACTACAAAGAATATTGACATCTGTGTCAGCCCTAACATTGTCATGGGGGGTTCTACGCTTCTACCACTATTCCATAAAGAAAGGGTTAATATGTTGTGAGAGCATTTACATGTAGTTTTATAAACGTAGTTCAGGAACGGGGCCACGCCCAGAACACCGCTCATTTCCTATGAGTATTTAAGCACAACGAACTCGTTCACTCCCTCTTCGACTCTCGTCTTCACACGATGTACGACAGACACTCTCTAACTCAGCAGACACTCCATCCCTACACCCCTCTATCTACACCCCTCTACCCCCACCCCACATCCAGACGAGCAACGCTCTCTGACTCAGCTTTTCATACGATTCAAGACAGACGAGTAACGCTCTCTGACTCAGCTTTCATACGATTCAAGACATACGAGTAACGCTCTCTGACTCAGCTTTCATACGATTCAAGACAGACGAGTAACGCTCTCTGACTCAGCTTTCATACGATTCAAGACAGACGAGTAACGCTCTCTGACTCAGCTTTCATACGATTCAAGACATACGAGTAACGCTCTCTGACTCAGCTTTCATACGACCCAAGACAGACGAGTAACGCTCTCTGACTCAGCTTTCATACGACCCAAGACAGACGAGCAACGCTCTCTGACTCAGCAGACGAGCAACGTTCCATCCCTACCCCACGCTCCTACCTCGACCCCCACGAGCAAACGCTCTCCGACTCAGCTTCAAGCTTTCATACGACCCAAGAAAGACGAGCAACGCTCTCTGACTCAGCAGACGAGCAACGTCCCATCCCTACCCCACGCTCCTACCTCGAACCCTACGAGCAAACACTCCCCTACGAGCAAACGCTCTCCGACTCAACTTACTCATACGACGCAAGACAGACGAGCGACGCTCCCTGACTCAGCTTTCATACGCTTCATCTCAAGGCACGACAGACAACAACATCTTAAACCGCTTACCTTTCACAAAGGCTCTCCTCAACCCCTCCGGACGACCAGCCATATCCCGAAGCTCCCTCCTTTTCTCACCACGCTCGTCGCTAGCAACTTCGGCTGCATTTAGCCATCCTCATTCCCCGCAGCTCTCGATAACCATCCTCCGTCAACTCCGAAGCCTTCCGCCCCCGCCGTCCAACAGCCCGGGGGAGATCCCGATTCGGAATCCCATCTTTCGAACCTAATCCTCTCAATTCCTCACCCACGCCGCTCTCCCGACAGCCGGAGGCGCTCGAACGACCGGTGAAACCACCGTGACCCTCATTCACCATTCCGAGGCCCCGACAGTCTCTATATATCCCACTTCTCCGAGCGGACAGTTCTCTCAAACGAAGGAAGCAACCATCCAACGCAACAATCCTTTACAAGCGCAACTTTCCAAACTTTTCAAGCACCCGTAGCACAACACCTCTCTCGCGCTCCGAGCCTCCAGAGCACTTCCGGGTTCCCGGCGCCGTCAGGCGCGCGCTGTTGATGTCATGACACAGCACACGGCGGAAGAAGCCCATCCATCTACATCAGTCCCTCCAGAGGGCCAGGTCGTATACTCTGATTGTGAATCTTTAATCTGATTTTAATACGGCCAATAAGTACCCTATTAGGGTAATGAGACCGGTACCAAGGCTATGAATCGATCCTTTTCAAGACGAGCCACTATTAAATATCTGTCAAACTGCATGCGGGAGTCAGATATACAGCGTTCAGGAGAAGGTGTTTTAGTGTAAGTTAGGCTGCTGCTTCCAATCTGCTGTTGGCCCCTCTTAGGTGTGTTTAGAGAAGGGCAGTCGACTGCGTCCTGCCTTAAGTCGTCCCACGCCATACTGACTTCGGCCGTCAAGCTCCCCCCGCGCCAGAGACATCTCCTTGCAATGTTTTTCCCCCTAACTTCATGATTAACCCAGGCACATCCATCCTGGCATCCTTTCATGTTCTGTTACTTCTACATTACATTAGTCATTTAGCAGATGCTTTTATCCAGCGGACTAGCAGAGCCGGAGCCGGGGATTGAGCCGCCGACCCTCTGATTGAAAGACGGCCCTGCTATCCACTTAGCCACAGTCGCCCACCTTCCAGCTTCTACCTTCCAGTTCCACCCACCTCGGCCAACTTCGGCTAACTCCTCCCGCCTCTACCGGCTACCCCAGCCGCACAGACCGCTCCAACAACAGAACAGGTAGGTATATGGCACATGTAAGGGAGCAGCTCGGGGTTGGTTTTCTTGCCAGGGACGCGACAGTCGCTTCTTCCTGCCTATGCCCCCCCCCCCTCTTCCTCCACCCCTACCACGATTATCGTTGCCATCCCATCTTAAACCTTATTCCCCCCCCACCAGTTTCACTTTTAGCCACAGCTAACTCTATCCTCGGACAATTCCGAAGTAGTCGGCCCTTCGCCTTCCAACAACCCCAGGAGGAGATCCCCGAGGGATATCGTCCCTCCACAACGCCGTTCTTCCACCCCCTCGAGATTCAGCCGCTCGAGCAACGGCCAAAACCACAGCGACCCTTCTTCCCCACGCCAACGCTCCGACGGCCCCATACATCCCGCATTTCAGAGTGGACAGTCTCTCGACTGAAGTATGCACTCACCCAGCTCAACATCCATTTCCACCAGTCCGACAGAAAAGCAACTCTTCAAACTGCTCACGGCCGCTCGGCACTACACCTCCCTCGATTGCCGAGCCACCAGCGTCAGGTGCTACGTCGACGCCCAGACAAGCCCGGTCACTCACACCAGCCCCTCTAGAGGGCCAGTTCGTATCGCACCCCCTCCTTACTTTCTCGGCACCAGGGATATCTCACCCTGCAGCCTCTTTTCCCTAATCTGCACTTCCAAACCACGCTCACGCATCCTTTCATCCCAGCATCTTTTTCACTTCTCTCGCTCCGATCCCAATTACCGGTACCTTTTCATTTCCTTCAGAAGGATGTGTATTACTCCGCCATGCGTCCGTCCAAGAGCAGCTGGAAAAATTTCTTACCTGAATCCGGACAAAAGTCTCGTCACCGTAACCTCCCGGTGCATCTCTTAATTCTACTGTCTTTATCACCACTGCCATTATCGTGCTACCTACTGCCACCCACTGGCATGGAAGAGTATTTAATTACGTAGCCAGCCACTATGTCGCAGGCCCAGACGCTCAACCATGGCCTTCTTCAAACCCAGCACACGGTCTAAACACTTGGCTTTTCTCCACCAGATAAATAGAATCAATAGATTAAACAAAATCCTCCTTGCCACACATCCCGTTAGTCCCCGCCGCCGTTACAAACCTCCATGACCACGTCACAGTTGACGAAGCACGTAAACCGAGCTAAACCGACACCAGTTCCTCTCGGCATCTCCAACTTCCACGACGAACACATGACTAAGCCGGAAGACATCCAGCTTTTCACAGACGCAGCACCCTCGATCAGCTTCGACGGCTTCTACAGTGACAATTGGTCCTCGGCCGCTTGAATTCTCATCCCCCACACCTTCCTCCGCGATCTACGAAATGCATTCCATAGTCATAGTAGCCATTATTTTGGGGCATGAACGGTCCATCAAGACCATTGCCATCCATTCGGAATATAGCGCCTAAACGGCTGCCCCTCACTTCAGACCTCCTCACCTGCGGCATCCTCACCCCCAGCTCAGGTCATCCATCTCCCTTCATGGACAAAGCATTAAAGTCCACGTTCTTGCCAGCTTCTTTCGCTGCTCCGAGTTCACCGCCTTGGACTCCATCCGTCCCGACATGCCACCGCGTTCGACATCACATCCATCCTTCCGACACGGTCGTCTATCGCCTCAAATGCCGCAAGACCAACCAATACGGTCCACTTCAACCATCTACCGTTTCCGACCGGACTCGTACTCGAGTCCGTACGAACCCATCCGCGACTACTTAAGCCCAGATTTCAGCCAGCCGAATTCTCCGCAAGATCCCTGTTGCGGTCTCGGGCTCACCACCACTTCCGCCATATCTTGGCCTGATCCAGAATACCCCCGAGTTTACTCGGCGCCGCCTCCACCTCTTCAAGCCAAGGAATTTCCAACCACACCCTCAAGATACGCGATCGTCAGTCTTTCCCCGCGTACCTCAGATAAGTTCGTACCAACCCGAACGACTCCAGAAACAGCCATCGGCATCAGTCTTTATGGAGCTATCTTTTGGGGACTCTGCTCCGCCAGAGCTTCCGAAGAGATGGCCCCCACCCTACAGTCTCCAGTCCCCCCGTTCCCGCCAGTTGCCGGACATCAACGGTCCCCCATCGATCTCCTAACCTCCTTTCTACAAACCCTCCTCGTTTCTTCTTCCTGACATCCCTTCATCCCTCTACCCTTCATCCCTCTACCCTACATCCCTTCATCCCTCTACCCTACATCCCTTCATCCCACTACCACTCATCCCTCTACCTCGACCCCTCATCCCTCATCCCTCGACCCCTCATCCCTCGACCCCTCATCCCTCATCCCTCGACCCCTCATCCCTCGACCCCTACCCCTCATCCCTCATCCCTCTACCTCGACCCCTACCCTTCATCCCTCTACCTCGACCCCTACATCCCTTCATCCCTCTACCCTACATCCCTCTACCCTACATCCCTTCATCCCTCTACCTCGACCCCTACCCCACATCCCTTCCTCCCTACCCCCACATCCCATCATCCCTCTACCCCTACCCTATATCTATTTCATCCCTCGATCCCTTCCGCTTCTTGAATCTAACAATCTTTCCACTTTGCAATAAACCTCTCGAAACTCATACTGTTATTGGCGTGGTCCTTGTTAGTGAATTGACATTATGGGGATCCTTGATTTGCATTAGAGATTATTATATGGATTCAAATGTAGCTGATTTGTCAGCTAAACTTTCATTCAGGGAACTATGTATGTAACCTAAAATTAATAATGTCAGACAATGTTTGCCTCTTTTCAGGAGGCAGGTGTGAAAATAAATCATTCCTCAACATCTGTCGTGTTGCGGTTTCAGAATGATGAAGACAGTTTATGTACGCTCTACAGAGGATATGTTTTTTCTTGGACAACTATCATGTTTTCCCCAAATGTTGTACAGGTATTAGGCATTCTATCATGAAATAGCTTGAAGAAACAGTGCCGATAACTGGGGTTTAAGGTTTGGGCTGAACTCTGAAGGTCTGCCTCTGCTCGGCCCTGCATTACATCACTATAAGGTGCAAGACGTTAAGCTACCCAGTTACCGCACATTTCCCTGAAGCCATTCATCACGTGTCCTCTCTCTGATGTATGGGGAGTGAGAAGGTTAACCTGCCTGCATGTGATGGGGACGTGGGTTCTTTATTGCTGAGGTGAGAGGCACGCTGGATCTGCAGGTTAAGACCACGGCTCCTCTCGGCCTCAATGGAGGATTTGACCTCAGACCATTTCTATCATGTTTTGAACTTATGGCCCGTGATATGGTGCCGGGTGATCATTTTCTAATTCACAATAAAAATAAATTGATTAACGAGGAGAATTTGTTTGTACTTTTGATGCAAATAAGGTGCCACAGTGAAAAACATGAAAATAGACAAATGAAGCTCGAGGTGTGGGCTAAGCCCTGGATAGTAAGTCAGTTCATTTGAAAATAGGAATTTCAAAGTTTAATGTTTATTACTTTTATCTGATGAATACTATTAAAGTTACAAAGTATCTTCATTCTTTGTTGATTTGAACCCTTCCCTGTGTACAACAGCGGTAGTGTTTCGACTGCAGCATGGTCTGACAGTCTGCCACCGCAGTCCTGGTTGTGGATCTCCCGTGCCTCCCTTCCCTCCAGTGGGCCCAGCTATACGGCATGGGCCTCCAGCAGCGTGGTGTCGCTCTAGGGGACCGGCAGAGCAACGAGGCAAACCTCATGCTCCTGGCCGGAGGAGGAGGCGCTGCTGCCGGGCGAGGAGCTGTCCACCTCCTGCCGGAGCTTCAGACTGCAGGTCAAAAGCGGCAGTGAAACCAGATCTGAGTCTGTTCACTGTGTGCTGGTCGAGGGTCCCGCTGGACTCTGAGCTGGAGGAGTTTCTGGTGAACCTGCTTGATTTCCTGTTATTTTGCTAAAAATCTGACCCGATAGCTTTGGATTCTCAAAATCTAATTTCTCTTACTTCAATGACCTTTAATAGATTTGAAAGATCATTTGGGTATTTTGTGGATTCTTTCTCAAAATGTACAAAGTTTAAAATTGACATTCTTGCATTGCTGGTGGACACGTCTTTGGTGCCTGACTTTTACTTGATTTTTCCTTGATTTGTAACAACGGCAATGTAAATGCCTTCGCCAAAACATTGACCTTTATGAATTGAAATGAATGGATTTGAGTTATGAGTGTCCAGCTTTACCTTTTTTATGTTTGATTACTGCAAGCCAACGCCTTTCTTTTTTTTTTTTAGATAACTGACTTGCATCATAAAAGTCAATTCTGAAACAGTTACCTTTTCTATGAACACCTAATTTCACCTGATTTACAACACTATAAATAACATTACAACACACATGCAGGTCCTGCCTCCAAATTCAGACACAGCACAGATTGCCCCCTAGTGTTGCTAATAGTGTACTGCTAGAGGGCGCTGGGACCTGGACTGTGTGTGTGTGTGTGTGTGTGTGTGTGTGTGTGTGTGTGTGTGTGAGGTGTTAAGCCTCCTACTCACTGACAGCACTCAGGGAAGTCAAGGGGCTATCTCCTCTCCCTGTCACACACACACACACACACACACACACACACACACACACACACTCCTTAAACTATAGCTCATATTGTGGTTACACACTCACAGCCTGCAGGTATCAGCCAGTTCACGACCCCTTGAGGAGTTTTCTGAGCTCGAAAATCAATTAATTAAAAATAAATGTAGTTTAACACATTAGCAGTGTAAAAAAACACAATAACATGTCCTGTATATAAGAAATGTTATCAACAGAATAACTTTGATCAAACATATCATAATTCCCGGAACATGTTAGTTGAGAAGGGTAGAATAAAATAGTGGATAAGAAAAGAATGAGCGAGGAAAGACAGAAGCAGGATCGGCGATATCGACCGCACTCTCCAACGCTTCACACAACTTTACTGCACAGTCGTACCCTAGGGCCCGTTACCGTGGCAACACGGTGATGGAGAGAGTGCAGGCCTGATGTCAGGGTCACCCAGAGTGTGAAGAGAGGGAGGAGGAGTGTGTGTGTGCGGGGCTGTGAGCAGGGGAGATTTTACTGAGCAGATCTGTCAGTACCTCTTTGGAGTCTTGCCAAACACACACTGCTCACTATCCCAGCTGTGTGTGTGTGTGTGTGTGTGTGTGTGTAGGTGTGTGTGGTGCACCAGTCACTGTTAGCCCCTGCCATCAGTTTTCAATTAGCGGGTTGGTCAAACTAAGCTAAGCTCCATAACGTACATCACACGAGCATTATTACACCACGTATTGCACATGGTTGCTGTGTTATTGCAGAGGCAGGAGGAGTCAATGGAACTGGTTCTGTTCATGTTCTCTGTAGCTGGTTCAGTGATGGTAAACGTAACGCAGTCTCAATCAGCAGCAATGTAGTCTGGATACGATTTACATCCTGTGAAGCAGACAGACATCTGAGATTACAAAATACCACGCACACGCACACGCACACGCACACACACACACACACACACACACACACACACACACACACACACACACACACACACACAGAAACACAGTCTAAAAAGCTTACACGCTGCACTGCCTCCCACTGGCTGATTGTGGTAAAAGCAGACACTCTGTGTCTCTGTGTGAGAAGTCTTTCTGCACTGATGCATCAGTTGTATACCGTTGACACACGTTACTAGCTAAATGTTCCCAATATGGTATTACTACCACCAATCATACTCTACCGATAACACTACTGATAAAATAGAATAACAATACTGTGCCAGTAGTTGTATTAGTGTTCACTGCGACTGCTTTAAGCAGCACATGCTGCTGTTTGTCTTTAACCTCATCAGCTGAAACCTGTGGTGTTGCATTGCTTCATTTTTGCACCAGTGTTCATTTTGGAACCTCATTTTCATTTAGTTTAGTTTTTTTGACAAATAAATATCAATGACTTTTAGTCACATTGAGGTTATTTTTTTAGATTTGTTCAACAAAACACATCTTGGTCCTGTCCGTGACATTGTAGAGTCATTTCTATCGGTTTTCATTGTGAATTTGAATGGCATCTGTATTTCCTAGAGTTACCACGGTTACGGTTGTTTACGCGTGTACACATGACTGAATAGTCCAAACAAACAATGTCCATGCCACGCTGCTCGGGCTCTCTGCTCTCTCCGATGCAGAACAGCTTGATCGTTCAGATGCTCGATTCATTCACCTTCACTAAAATACTGGTGACTGTCCGAGTTCAACCCTAGGCGAGCAGCTAAAATGCCAGCGAACAGTGATGTTCACCTGCAGGTCCATTATTTAAAAAGAGATTTAGGTGATTTTTCATACG
Organism: Anarhichas minor; assembly: GCF_050575085.1. Classification (NCBI taxonomy): domain Eukaryota; kingdom Metazoa; phylum Chordata; class Actinopteri; order Perciformes; family Anarhichadidae; genus Anarhichas; species Anarhichas minor. The sequence continues at coordinate 312,759 of NW_027466559.1, read as the reverse complement.
TGTCAAAATGCTATTTTCTCAAGCCCGTCTAAAAGGTTTTCCCCTGTGACCTAGCTTCTCAGCATGATGACATTATATCCTTATCCATAGTCGGAAGCTTAGCAATGCACCGCGCCTGATGCCTCATTGCTTCAGATCTGAAAGTCACAAGATAACAAAGTAAGTGATCGATGCAGCGGCAGACCAGCGACGCCCGTGCCTGGTCTATGAGGTACCGACACTGTCCTCATGAACAGTAAGAACATCTAAATTATGATGTGTAACATAATACGTCCGGGATTGTAGAGTGTGAACGTTGCAGGTCAATGTTTGTTTACCTTCACAGAATAGGAAACTTGAGGTATTGAGCCCGATCAGGCTCTGCATGTAAAGTCTGCTTATTCAGAATATGGGCTTTGACTGTAACAATCACAATATCCTGTCAACTGTAGAATACTTGTTACAGAACGTGCAGATAAATTATTGACAGATTTCAACAGCACTATTTTCAGACATGGAAGTTGATATGTTCAATAACAACAAATTGTAAATGAAATATGGTCACGGTCACATATTCAACATACAGTTTGAGTTTGATGCCTTGAATTCTGGACTAAATTAAAAAGAACACCTCTTGAAGCTGCCATTCTTACAGCCCAGTAGCCCGATAGGAATTCATACTGGACAATTCCACATGCCGAGGTTCACTGCTCATGGTGGCTGCATGACCTGACTGTCATGCTGAGGGCTGGAGGCTTGTGTCCCATAATAGACCTGCAATTTAGAACTGTTTCTATTAACCCAAAGTGAAAGTGATCTTTTCTTAACCTTAAGTGCTTTAGTTGTCTTACTGCATCGTAACAAGAGTGCATCTACCCTAACAGTAGTGTTTTGTGGTGGAAGAATGGTGGGGCAACAACTGCTTTGCACAGATGCAAAATCAGAAAAATAACACATTTTACAATTTGCTATTTCACATCCTCAACACAGTAACACTGGTGATACTTGTTCTCAACTGTCTGTTATACTGCTAAATTCCCTGTTTCTATGTGCTGTCAGTTAAGGAATGTTTGCTCGATTAAGATGCTTAATTAAGATCCATTCCCTCCAAATAACACACACAGGAAACGCAAACCAGAGCTTTTGTTTTAAAGTTGTTGAATCTCAAGTTCTTCTTCCAAACACATACTTTCAAATGTGAGATATTCATGATGTGCCCAGTTACTATCTTCTTTAAAAGAAACACTAACTTCTGCCAACTACGAACTAATTACAAAACCATTACTTTCTGCATGCGGGTGGTTGTTTTCCCACATTTGGGGAATGTGGGACTATTCCACCATAGCGTGCTGTCAATGCGGCGAGTATCTGTCTATCGCCATATAAGTGGATGAACGAACAGATTAATGTTGCTGCTACTTTAATAATATCATTATGACTTTACGACCAGCACACCTTTGTATGCTGCTGCCACCGTTTCTTTATCTCCCGGTGGCGTTTCTCTTCCGTCCTCAGTGGTTGTGAGTTTTGTTCAGTTTTTTCCTAATTCTTGGTCTCCTCCTCTTCCCATGTGCTACAATGGGTGATTTTGGCGAGTCTGTTGCATTGGGGGCCACAAACGACCCGTCGCCCCTCGCAGCATGATTGAACCGTACTATTATGACATTCAACCAGCAACACCTGGGACGGGTCGTCTTCCAATCAGAAGATCAGCAGATCGATCCCCTCCAGTCCATTTTGAAGTGTGCATTTGTGACGTCCAGGTGGTTGCATGGTAGTCTCTGCCATCCATGTGTGACTGTGTGTGTGACAGGGGCTTTGCAAATACAAGTCTGTTTACATTTTATTTGTCAAGCTCAGATATGGTAAAAAAAAAGTGTTTTTTGTCAAATTAGACATAAACAAAAACTCCACCGTGTGTAACTTCATCTACTGTTGACATTCTTGAATGATCGGGTTACAGGGAGAAAATGTAAACCTAAAGGATCATAAGGTTGCATTATATATATCATCAGACCATGTGAGCAAAAATCTTTTCACTTGAAGAAGAGTAACTCGCGTTCATTGACTCTCCGTCAAGTATGAAAAACCTGACATCCTGTGATGTGTGCAACATTAGTTTGGCACCAAATTAAACGAATTGAATCACTTAAAACTATGTTTTTAAACACGGTTCATCCTCAAGACAGGGCATCAAGATCAAGTAATAATAATGAAGGACCTGTCAGCATGAGTGGTGCAAAACCAGTCGGTACTCAATAATCCTGTTTCAGGGCCTGTGGACTCTTCTGCCCATCAGCACACACACACACGCACACACACAATCATTTGAACAAGAGACTGCGCAGGTGAAGACGGACGGAGAGAAAATATCTCCTCATCAGGTTCAGTTTTGAGCAGGATTATTAATATACACACACACACACACAACAAGGTTTATTTAACTGCCTTTTGTAAAGAAAAGCAAACGATCACACCCGTTTTTCTGTCTTTCATTCCCCAGCTTTTTATACTCTCCGTCCATCATCAGCGTGATAACGAGGTTGTAAGAGCTCGTTAACCTCACACACACACACCGCAGCTCAACCCGAAACCACAACGGCCGCGCGCGTCTTTCTCCCTCTCTCTATTTCTGTCATCACCAGATTTGAAAATACTTAGGTGAAGTAATATTTGCCTGCAGCCATTTATGTGTGTTTGTGTAAGAGCGAAGGGGAGAGGTGATTCCACGTTAGTGTTTAACTAAGACTTGCAGACCTGTGTGTGTGTGTGTATGTGTGTGTGTGTGTGTGTGTGTGTGTGTGTGTGTGTGTGTGTGTGTGTGTGTGTGTGTGTGTGTGTGTGTGTGTGTGTGTGTGTGTGTGTGTGTGTGTGTTTTCACTGGCAGCATACAATGTCAGAGCGTTAGCGACCAGGTGTAAAATGTTGCTTCCTCGGCAACGCTGTAACCATGAACGGACAAACACTGAGGACAGCCAATGAGAGAGAGAAGACTCTCCTGTGACTGTATTGCAGCCTGGGTGTTATAACGATATCACACGCTCACGCACTCTGACCTGCCGTTCATGTGAAGACATCCTCTTGGCATCCATTGCCAACCTTGTGGAGAGCTTTAAACTGATGTTAAGCTGGTTTGGTGGACATATTGGAGTTCAACAACAACACTTCAGACCTAACCAACTAGTTTTGTTGCCTGAACCTAACTAAGTATTGCACGATCTGTCCCTTAACCTAACCATAGTTTTGTCCCTGAACAATAACTGAGTATCTTATGAAAAGACCGTATGCATGTAAAGAGCAGATATTGACTTTGTTGCAGGCTTTCGTAGAATGGGCATGCAGAGTGAGGAGCACTTTTTCATAGGGTATCATACGAACCCTACGCATTTTATAGCTTAGCAGGAAAACAACAGCAGCTCACATGCTACACTCTCCCTCCAGCGTTGAGCTGTTCCCTTCAAACAGGCTAAAGCAAACGCCACACAATCCCCATTTCTCCAGACCATCATTCTTCCTTTGTTAAAGAAAACAAAAGCCCAAACAGAGAATCAAATGTCCGACCCTAACCCCGCCTATGACGGGATGCTTCGTCATTAACCGATAATGCATATAATTTAGTCAAAATCAACGTAATTCACACAATGACAAGAACAAACTCACAAGAACCAGTCACATATATTTATATGACAACAACGCATGACCAATAGTAGACAGTAGAAGACAGGAGCTGTGCAATGAGAAAAAACGCTAATGGGGAAAAAAATTATAATACATGTAGTGTATTTGTGAAAAATGATTTAATTATAAAATAGCTATAATTATGTGATTCTGTTTAGGCCAGCAGAGAAGGCCTTGCTGGCCCTGACGGCCCACCACTGTACGAACCGTTGTATGAGGATACGCTGACAACAAAGAACTCTGCTCAATGGGCTGCAATGTTACCGGCCAGCGTATCTCCTCACCATCAATGTACGTCCACTAAAAGCGTTTGTTTTTGCCGCTGACAGGCTCAGATCTGAAATCATTATGGAACGTTTTTCACTCAATCCGCTGAGATATTGTGCTGTTGGAGTACAGAAAGGGTAGAGGCTTCGTCTTATCTCAAAGACGTTCAATGTTGTGGCTGAATATTTAGCTGATTTCGTCAATGTTTCATTCAGTTGAGTGGCATGCGGTGTAACCACACACGTGATCTCATCCCTACTAAAATTTGCGTGTGGGGTTAACATTGTGAAACTGTACGTCTCATACGAATGCTGCCTTTTGCATCAGTATCAAGACGTTGAGGGCAACGGCCCAAGCGGCCGTATTCAACGCCCTTGAGACCAGGCTGCAACACGTCCACCAAGGTGCTCCCAGGTTTATTACTTTAAACAATGACCACTTACCTACGAGCTGCCTTTAAGTTAAGTCTTTCATGTATTCTATGTTGTCAATGTCTGTGAAACCTTGTTTTTGTATCTATGTATAAAGTTAATATGTTTAAAAAAAACTGAAACAAAATACAAATAAATAAATATGTATCTTTTTTACTGTAATGAGCAAACAGTAAATTCTCTATTGTTTCTCTATGATGGAGACACAGCTGCTACAAAGCAGAACACATCTCAACTACACTGCTTCTGTGTAACTGCCCAGTACTGTCCACATGAATGAGGTGGATGTACAAGGACTAATGTCTATAGTTGCATTAATGTGAAATATAAATTATAAAGTACACACCAATGCCCCCCCCCCCCTGCAGACTACTTATGAATCAACTACCTGATTTTCTCCTTTAAAGTTGTAACATTTGATTAGAGGTTCAGACCTAGAGGCTGGAAACTATACAGTATTTCACCAGATACAAGACGCTGACATGACAATACTTTAGTATAGCAGAAATATGACTCTTTCCTGTTCCATGTATCATCTTATAGCTGCCTGAGGGCTCCTCATCCTTACTGAGATCAGTGACAACGCTGGACCACACTGCCCCTAGTGGCCAGCTGACTGTGTGTGTGTGTGTGTCTGTGTGTGCGTCTGAACATAAATTGTATCTTGATCGGCTCTCTCTCCGACTTGAGACAGAAAAATGAGATAGATGGATTCCCCCAAAAATCCCACCCGTGGCAATGGAAAGAGTTATGCTTTTACACACACACACACACACACACACACACACACACACACACACACACACACACACACACACACACACACACACACATTCACACAGACAGGCAGACAAACAGTCTGTCACGCTGTACTGCCCCCCTCAGTTCAACCAGAGGAACTTACGTGCAGCACATCACAGCCTTTTTCCCAGAAGCTCCCACCGGATTGGTCACCTTTTCTTCCATGCAGCCAATCGGGAATCCGGAGATGAAGCTGGGATGGAACAGCTGAGGGATGTGTATGCTGTGTCACCTGCCAGGTTGTGGCAGGTTGATTCTAGGACTGGATTTGATTGCCAGAGTTTTCCACTACTTGTCATATAGTCTGAGAGCTGTCGTCATGCTTTGCTGAAAGCAGTCTGGTTATCCTGAGGTGGTGGTGTTCATGTGTTTATGACTCACAGCTTTGGAATTGGGTGTGGTGCTGTTAACTTAACCATGAAGGAGAGTGTGTGTGTGTGTGTGTGTGATTGACAGGTGAATGGCACCATGAGTTTACCTACTGCTCCTGCTCTCCTTCACTTCCCCACTCCTTTGTCTCATGCCTGGCCTGTCACCTGCTCCCCTTCCCCTCCGCTCACTCTCTCTCGCTCTCTTTCCGTCTGGCTCTCTGGTTTTTATACGTTGTAATGTTGTGTACAAAATAAAACAAATTTAAAGTCAATTTCCAATATTTGAGCAAAATAAGAAAGATTCAGTGCGTGTTGTCGAGTCCAGCAGGTGTCATGGAGAACATTACAACTTGAGTTACTTTTGCTGGTGTATCACATTTATGTGAGTTATAACTAAATGATATAGCTATAATTTGGAACCAGGGCCCTTTGGGGAAGTTTTATTTGGAGAGGTATAAAGTAGAAAAATTAAGATTATTTACTGTAAATTTGTGCGATACAATCAAAATCAGAATGTTTATCCTTAAGAAGGATGTAGTGTAGTGCCCTCTTAAGCACCACGCCCCCAAATTTGGGGGCTCTCTGGCTCAGGACCCCTGAAAATCATGTTCGGAAAATAGCCTTATTCTTCGGTAATATTGTGGATTGGCACAGTTTTTTTTCTGGATTAAACAGCAACGTATGGGCAACACTATCATATAAGTCACTTCTTACACACTCCAAACACAACTATAAACTACTAATATAAGCATCTAGAAAACGTGGCATAAAAGCATGAAATCCTGGCCAGAAATCGCAGTTATATGTACAGCAAATCAATATTTGCACCCTGATGCTAGCGGCTACCAAGCGTTGCAATGCATTTTATAGAATTAGCACACGTGGCCGAACGCATAAATACCTTTGGTTTTTCTCTCCATGGAAGCAGTACAAAGCTGTGAGTGGTCAAAGGTACCATCGTACTGCCCTCCGCCGAAAAAAATCGTGGGTTTTTGGTCCGGTTTTATGAAAAATGAGTACAATAACGTCGCAGATTATCCGTTTCAAAGCTGGAGTCATTGTTGCCAACTGCATCCTGTTTACTTCCGAGCTGTTTCCAGAATAAGAGCGGTCAATCCAGTTTGGGCGAGCGGTCAGACTTCCGGCGAGCGGAAATTTACGCTCGGGGAGACGCGGCACTTCTTGCAACTTTACTGGCTGAAACTTCTGTCAATCAACACCAAATTCGACACACGCCTTCCTGAGACTCTGACGCGTCGAAGGAGGGCTTATTGACTGGAATCGACCGATGATAGGCTGAGCTACAGCCCCATACACACACATGAACTGAGAAAATCCTATAGATGACAGCCAGAAACAGGCTCTGATGATGTTAGGAATCTCAAAATGATTCCTAACAGCTGTATTTGGATGTATTGAATAATATGAGTGATAAAAAAAGAAAAATATATAGTTATATAGTATATAAAAGTACAATGTAAGAGCTGCAACAGCTGGTTCGAAAATGATGACCTCGCTTGACCTCTCTCTACTAAAGCCTCTTATTCTTCACTTTATCCCAGCCAACCTTTATTCAGCAACTACTGATCGGTTGTGCTATGATTTGGGAGAGTTTATAGGGAGATATCTGCATTATTTCAAAAACATTATATTATAAAAGAGCTTTTTTTTCAGGCGAACCTGATTATTTTCAATTTGAGCTGTGTAATGTCTTCATTTACCATATTAACCAGCAACATATACACAATATTACCCATCTGAACAATCTCACAAGTGTTGTGATCTGATTATAGCATCAAAAATTATTAAAATAGACCTTGTAGTTACAGAACTATGGTCACTTTAGTATGGGTATGCTATTTTTGAGCAGAGGCCTACAAATAGGGCTGGAGCTTAAGAGGTTTTAAAGTTACTGTGAGGAACTTTTACCTGGTTATGAAACAGTCGCAATGTAATACTGATGCCTCTATATGCACTACATGAATAAACGAGACCATCAGCAAGAAGATTGGCTATTTCTATGTATATTATTAATGCTTGCCATCAGTGCCAACTGGTTGAGTTCCGGCGAAATCATGGAGATTAACCAGAAACGCCCCCAGCTCAGACTCCAGTGGGACTCACGCTTTGTTACCATTTAATGCCAGCATTTGTTTAAATCTGCGCACCTGTGCATGCTAGGACAGTAGAGTAAGACATTTTTTGCCAAACTATGGTATTTTTAAGGTTAGACTTGGTAATAGGCACTTTTAGACAAAAATCCCCATCTTGAAAGTTTATTGTACTTCATACTGTGCAATATGTGTCTAATAAAGTCTTAGTCGTAATCTGATTCAGACTGTACGAGATGTCTGCTGAATCATATTGCTTTGATAGAAAGAATATATACATGCAGAGCAGAGGCATATCATCAGCTTGATTCGTACGTTCTGCACTCGGCACTGAACGTTGGCACAAGTAGTATGATGTTAAGGATGCGGTCATCCAACGGACGCATCCTTAACATCATACTACTTGTGCCAACGCATGCCACACTCCCCATTGTTGTTTGCCACTTCAAGCTGTCAGAGCTAGCATGGAGCCCACAGTGTCACTAATTGCACTCCCTGAACGAAGATCATCACGTTTTTGGAAAAAAAACAAAGAAGTGTTTTCAGAGAGAAGCAGACAGACGTGTCACCAATATGTGTTTGAAGGACATATCGATGGCCGAAGAGCAAAACCTCCTATCTGAAAAATGCCTGGATCATTTTGCAGATAGGAGGTTTTGCGCTTTGGCCCTCGATATCCGGGATGTCAAACTGATTCAGCAGAGAAAACAGGTTAAAGATAGAAGCCAAAGCTACAGATCACAGTATAAAAGTGAACCACCACATCACCTGGATATCAATAGAAGACAATGACATTAAGGAACAACACTGTTCCTGTAAAGGATGTCTTTATTCACTGTTAAAGCAGCATGTGTATTCAGTATATTCTGTAGCTAGCGTAGCATAGAAGTGCTAACGCTAGTTTATTGCTTTGCTGACGTACTCTGCTAGTGTTAGCTCCACAGGTTTTTAATGGAGAAACGTAACCAACCTCTCCGGGTAACGGGTATCACCATTACGCAACATTTAACCAGGACATTTAACCAGATCCACTAAACCAGCCTGAAAATGAAGAAGATCTGAAACGACTGCATGGAGTCTATGAAGCAGAGCAGGTTGGATGTTGAGCTCAATCCTTGGAAATCCTTGGAAATACTTGGCTGGTATGTCTTTTAAATGTAAATCCATCAACTTTTCTTCTGTCTCTCTCTCTCTCTCTCTCTCTCTCTCTCTCTCTCTCTCTCTCTTCATTTCTTCCCTCTGTTATTCTACCTTATAAAAAAACAGAGCATAGTTCAGTCTTGCATAGAGGACTCCATTCATAGAAACTTGGCAGCTCTCTCTCAAGCCTTTACTCTACACCACTTCCTTTTCATATTGGAGTCTTCATCATCCCTCCTTCCATTCCTCTCTTTCTCGCCTTTACATTTATTTATCTTGTCTCTCTTTAATTCCCTCACTTTATTTTCTGCTTTCTCCATCATCCTCTCTGTATTTCCATTGCCTCAGTAGCTTATACACCTCTGGGTGTGTTTGCTCTATAAACATGCTGCGTCCCAGAGGGGTGGTGCTGCAGTACTAAACCGCCTTATTTATATAAAAAACACACTGTAACCACACTTTTCCGGCCTGTTGCCAGACAACAACGTGGACATTTACTGTTGACACCACTGAGTTGTTAATGTACATTCAAACACACACACACACACACACACAGTGTGTTAATGTGTATGCTGACAGCATTATGTTGTGTTGGCAATATCGAGGTGTTGATACTTTGCATAATACTGCCCCACACTTGCTGCCCTGGTTATGTAGCAAGTCAAGTACTGCTTCAGAGATGAAATCTTTCTGCATATTAATCCGTAAAACATGTTTCAAAAACATTGAATTAAAATACATTTGTGTGTTTCTGTGTGTGTGTGAGTGTGTTTCTGTGTGTGTGTGTGTGTGTGTGTGTGTGTGTGTGTGTGTGTACAGTAGCACACGGTATGTGTGTTTTGCAGCATCTTAATCTGAAGCACCAGCCTCTTCTCTTCAGGGTTCCTCCTGATATACGATTGGCTGAAACCTCACAACGAACTCTCCGCGACCCTGCCATAACCCCTCATTGACCTCGCCATGATCGCTCCATGATACCCCCGAACCACCCCTCCGAGCCCCCTCCTTCACCTCCTAATCCTCCCCAGGGAATGAGGAGGAGAAACATAGCTAATCAGCCTTTTAGCCTCCACCAGCTGTTGGTCCACATAAAATAGAATAGAACTCAATATGGGATGTGCACGGAAATGTTACTTCTACTTGTTCTGTTTCTTCTTTTGATTATTTATGTTCAATCTTCATCACTGGGTTGCTTGCTGCGACCTTTAACCTCTGACCTTTTACTGGTTCACTAAGATAATGCTGATGTTGTGTGACGACATTCTGCGTTACATGTTGTGATAAAATCTGATGAGATGAGCTCCCAGTCTGAATCTCAGAATACCTCTTAGTAGAGAGGAAGAAAACGCCAGCGTACCGACGGCAGCGAGTTCTGCGTAAATCAGCAGGAGCCATTATCATTTGGTTCATTGTATAATTTAGGAGCTACAGTGGTTGAAACGGTTAAAAGGCCAGCGTGTAGGATTTGGTGGCATCTAGCTGTGAGGTTGTTGAATCCAACTACCTGAAACTCCTCCCGGGTGCTAAGCGTCTAGAAGAACTACGGTGACTGACGCGAAAAGTAATACCACTAATGGCCCTATCTAGTGCCAGTGTTTGATTTGTCCGTTCTGGGCTACTGTAGAAACATAGAGGTTGTCTCCATTAAGACGATCCTCTCGTTATCTAGTTATAAATGCCTCATTCTGAGGTAACGATAACCCAAAAATGTATATTATTTGCTGATTATTCATTGAAAAACAGACGTATGAATATTGTATTCCATTTCAGCTATTACATTGCCCTAAATGCTGCACACTGTCCCTTTAAGTCATGCTATACTAACACGCGTTAGGAGTGCGTATCAAAGCCTGATATAGCTTCTTCCTCTGTGTGTCATACGAGCTCCATTGTTGCCCAAAAACAATTAAAAACACATCAGTCAGCCACACTGTTGCAGTGAGTGACATGTTCCTTCATAACCGTGAACACACACACTGTAATTCATTTCACTCAGTCTCCGTCCTGCTGCCAAAAATACTCTCTAGAGCACCAAATGTGGATTAATCCGCTGCTGAAAATAGTCCCCAATATCTGCAGTATGTCCTCCTGTTTGATTAACAATTCATAAAACTGTTTTAGGAAATGACTGAGCCTTTATTAAAAATGAAACTGTATAACTATATCTATGAGTCGTGTTTAAAGAAAGAACAATCTTAGGACCCAATGGGCTTCACCAGAAATAGGATATAGAAGAGAAAAAGTATTTTTATTGGATATAGAATAACAGCGAAATTAACTCCTGTAGCTCTTTTACAAGCAATTTACAATAAGTGATGCGTGGTTGCTTTGATCCTGTTATTCCCAGCAGCTCCAGTTTGATTTCCAGACATGTTTCAGACAACAACATAACATCAGCGGTAAACATTTGTCAATCCCTCAGAATGATTTTTAATGCTTTTCATGCAATTTTGGTGTACGTATTTATTGTATGTGTGACTGCAATGCTAGAAACTGACAAGACCCTCAGTAGTGCAACCCTTACAGCCAGCATATATGAAGTGCTTTCTAATGTGTTTTTGACGTGTCTGTCGAGTTAGAAAAGATTATATTCAATGTTTTTTTACAAAATTCACTTCACTTTGACTTGAAGAAGCAATTTTCCCCCCACTCAGAATTCTTTATTTTTTTCCAGATATCAAACTCCTACATCTCCGACTGTCTTCTGAAAATACTGACCATATGCATATTGATAGCTCAATGAGCTTTATGGGTTTCCTGTGGGCATAAAGAGCTATGGTGAGAGGGGGAAGCCGTAGGGTATTACAAATCAATATTGCACTGGGCATGAAGGCTCTGCAGCGAGTGATTAAAACGACCCAGAACATCATTGGTACCTATACACTGATTATCAGCAATATTGGTGAGGTGAGGTGCCTGCGCAAGGATATTAAAGGACAGTACCCACCTCAGCAACAGCCTGTTCACCCTGCTGCCATCTAGACAACAGTGAAGCTTCTCACCTCAGGCTGTGAGACCGCTCAATTTATCTTCTGCAGCTCATTGTAAAAAAAATAGCTTTGTTTGTGTGTTTTTTGTGTGGCATGAATGAATTACAACTTGCATTTCGTTGTGCAACCCTATACTTTAGAATGAGGATAAATGAATAACTTGAACTAAAGACAAACTCCTCATGATGATTCCACCTCTTCCTCACTCTCTCCACTTGGTTGGAACTATAATAACCACTCACAGTATTTGAAACCATTTCTTTTTTCTCCAAAATAACTGGAATAAGCTGGAATGATCGGAGCCAGTGACTGTGACCTCACTGTGACTCTCTGACTTCAAGGAGACCTTGCAGTGACTTCACTGTGACCCTGTCGTGACCCCCACTGTGGCCTCATGATGACATCACAGTGAGATGAAAACCCTTCATCAAAAGCTTCTCCGTGTTGTGGTCAGGCCACGCCCACTCTGACCTGCAGTCCAATCGGGAGGTTTGATTATCATCCCAGGTTGAAGGTGGGGAGAGTCTTCCATGAGCAGCGGTATCTACTTGGCCAAATCCCAATGTCCCCCCTTATGGACTCACGGACTTTGAGGCGCGCTCCCGCGAAGTCCGTGAGGGTTTAGGGCTGTCCCACTGTCACATCATCGAGTGTTTGAGGCTCTCTGGCAGACATTTTGAGCCCTTTGTGAACCCTTTCCGTAAGTCAGCATGGTATGTTGACTTAGTCTAAGGGAATTACCCACAAATCATTGCAATGTGACGTTAAACACGGGGTAACCAGTGGACGCATGGAGACGTAAATAAAAAGGTAAACAAAGAGGACGGATCAGTGTGTTCAGCCTGTCATATTACATGTACTCAGAAACATTAAGGGTTAAAGATGGGACAAAAAATAAACATGAAATCAGAAGATAGTTATTTATTTATTCATCAAATATTTGATTTTGTCATTGAAGCTGTTTTGACAAAACGAGTAAATAGATATATGAAGTTACCTCTCATCTTGTGAGGAAAGAGCCTGAAGACGTTCAAATCAGGGAGTACAAAGTATAAAATAAATACACACAATTATACATCATATTTATTGTCATTTTCATGGTAACGTGATATGTTGCAGCAAAGTGCTCTCTCGTTCCTATTCACACCATCTCAAGCCCTCAGACTCACCCACTTACCAGGTGACGTCAGTGAGTCCTTGAGGGTTCAGGGTTTGAGGGTTTAGGGGGGACATTGGGATTTGGCCCTTGTGTCCCTCAGCCCTTTGATCACATTCTGATCAGTCATGTGACCACACCCTCGCCTAGGGGGCGGGAACAGAGCCAGCCAGGTGTCAAGCAGACTTACACTCACAGTGTGTGTGTGTGTGTTTGCCAGGTGGATCAGTGAGAAGATCGGAGTTGCAACCTTTTGCTGACCTTTTACAATGTGATCAGTATGGCTCACGTTGTTGCCATGGTGATGGTGTGGCATTCAAGGTAAAAAGAAGAGTTGTCTCTCACATACGTGTATTTCCTGTTTGTTGATCTGCAGGGAACTGGGAGCAGACCAGTACCAACCACACACACACACACACACACACACATTGTCATATAAACAGTACCTGACACTCATTCATAGGCTCCACCCATCACTTTTCTTCAGTGTTATTCTCACTATTCTCTCTCTCCCTCTATCACTCACACACACACACACACACACACACACACACACAGGTAAAGTCTGTGCATTTCTATGAACGTGTTTCTGTGTGCGCTGCCACGGTTGAGTGTACTTGTATAGCTACATAGATGGGTTATGAGTTTATTAGTGAACAGGGCAGCATCTGTTAGACAGGATTAGGTGTCGCCATTGCATGCATGGATGTGTGCGTGTCGCAACGACATCATCGCGCATTGCCCCTCCCCTCGCCACAACACGTCGCCGCGTGAACACCAAACGAGATGACCAATGGGATCGCCCGGTGATTTTTTTTTTGCTGTAATCTTAGACTTACGTCATTCTATAGAAAAGGAGGGGGATTCAATGCTCCTCCGACCCCCCCCCCCCCACCCTGTCTTCTCCCTGGGCGCAGCCTAGCTCGTCCCAACACTGCCCCCTGGTGTCTGGTCTGCATGATCGACACTTCCTCCGTCCCTAAATATCGTCTTTGTTCTCCCTTTTTTTCCATCCTCTAAATAAGGTCTCTGAGTTGGATTTTGTTTTCTTCAGTGTTGTCCTCCAAACCACACTTCTCTCCTCATCACCCCTTCTCCTGCTTTTCTGTCCTCCGTTCCTTCCCTCCCTCGTCTCATCGTCTGCTTGTCCTTTCTCCTCTCTCCTCTCTTTTCCTATTTCCTTTTTCCCATTGTTTTTGTCCTTCGCTCTCTTTGTCCTACCGTCCCTTCACCCCCTCTTCTGCCTTTTCCTCTCCTCCCTTCTCCCCTCCTCTTCTTTCAAAGGTCACGGGGAGGTCAGAGTTCGGAGGGAGTTCACTGTCTCTTCACCTCAGCCAATGACTGATCACTTCCTATTTAGAGCACAGAGAAAAATGAACATGTGTGTGTGTGTGTGTGTGTGTGTGTGTGTGTGTGTGTGTGTGTGTGTGTGTGTGTGTGTGTGAGAGAGAGAGAGAGAGAGAGAGAGGTCAAATATTAGAAAAGCAGAAAAAGAGGAAATCTAGGAAATGGAGGGGAATAGAAAAGACTAGAAGAATGAATATAGATTATGAATATCTTCATTGATATATAATGAACAAAACTTTTACAGTTACACAGTTAGAAAAAAATGTCATACTTTATTCGTGTTTTAATAATTATTACATTTCTTTACCGAATGGAGGAAGAGAATCAATAAAGAAAGATGTCGAGAAAAGGAACAGAGCAACGTAAAATAATTGACCAAATTGTAGCTTCTAAGAGGAAAACAATTAAAAAGAATGCCATGGAAACACGCTCCACGTTGAGATGAGGAACCGGTTTATTAAATCAGTAAATTCAAGCAACATCAAGAGAGTAGATGAAGGGGGAAATCAAGCAGCGGACAAACTGACAGCAACACACATCGCCGTCAGTCGGCCACGCTTTCAGCTTTGTTCCAGATGATTCCTGCCATCTAAAGGAATACTGAGGTCTGGAGTCCATCATTATTTTATGCACTGTATGTATTATTTTAACTGTGCATCTACACTAGTAATTATTTTACTAATTCAAATATTTCTCTACACTGAAAAAACAATGCATTCATTTTAAATGATTGAGTTCCGAATAATGCCAGAATGTGAACGTGTGTAAAAAACAACATATTCTCAGGAACAATACAGAGGATTAGTCATCAGTGGTAGCAATGGCCTTCTGCCCTTTATGGAATTAATGTGGGATAAAGTTTTCACTTCCTCACATGGACAGCTATGTTTTATTAACGATGGTAACAAATTGTGTGTGTTTGTGTGTATGTGTGTGTGCATGTGTCAGACACACACATACACACAGACCCCTGTTGCCCTCTTGATGACCCAGTTAGCAGTTCAAGTTCAGTTCAGGGGTTCACAGCGTGTTCACTGTGTGTGTGTGTGTGTGTGTGTGTGTGTGTGTGTGTGTTTGGAACCAAAAAGGAAGAAACACTCTTGACTTCCCAAAAGGAACAATCACACACACACACACACACACACACACACACACTGATCGGATGTATTATAAGTGATGCAGTGTATCGGTACAATGTTGAAACGATGCTGCTGCACTGCAGGACGTTTAATTCGCAAAGTGAATTTTTTTTTATTAAATTAAAGAAGATTGCTGAGATTTGGAGGAACAAAGTTGTGCTTGGCAAAATAATGTGGGATGAGATGGTGACCTCATGAGCTTCCGACTATGACAGAGGAATGCAATAAAAACATGCGTTACATCAACAGATGAAACCTCTGGGTATTAATAAGAAAAGAGCCATTTAATGGATATGGAAAATGATAAGGATCAAATAAAAACAAAAGAAAAAGAAGATATTCTTGTGTGATACTAAACCAAATACTTTAAATACTTTATCACTGTAGCAGTGATAATAATACTAATTACAATAATTATCTAACAATACTAAGAAAATACATTTTAAAACTATTGTAAATCATAGGCGACAAATATAATTAATATGAATTAAGTGCTATGGTTTCAACATGCTATTGTAGAAATAATGGCATCATAATTACATTTCCATTTTTGGCTTTCAAAATGAATAATAAAGACTTCAATATCTAAATGTGTGATTAATTCGTATTAATATACAGCTATATTATACTTCCTGACATGTTTTTACACTTGATATGCATTTGTTGTGTAAATAATATCCATAAAATGTTACATAATGACTATTGTTATTATTGTTTTGATTACTATTATTTATTTCTCATGCATTCATTTAGTATTTGTTCTATTGCTGTTAGAACCTGCTGCTGTAATAAACTTAACATAAAAATGGTCTGCTGGTGAGAATTATAATTTTGTATTCATTTTTTATTGGATATTGTAAAATTACTTCTTCCATGACTTCCATGTTTTGTCTGTTCATGTTGCAATTATAGTGTGTATAGTGTAAAAAGTATTGTTTCATTATTATTATTAATATTATTATTGTCAATGGGTTGTTTCACCAATAAAATACGTTTTCTTTTATAAATGTACGTGTGAATTTACAATGCATTTATTTCTAATGTTTATATTTCTGTTCTGTCAGTTCAAAGCAGGTATTGTTAATGTCTGCATCAACACGTTATTACTAGCAATTACCATCGGTGTGATGCTATTAATTAACCTTTTCATTTGTATTTTTGTTGTTTTATTAACTTTATTTCAAAGTTGGAGATTTAGTATTTGAATACATTTGCCTAATTTCCTTCATTTTACATACATGTTTCATATTGATTTAATATGCTTGCACTGTGTTGTGATAGAAGATAATCATTATTATTATCATTAACTTTAACACATATGCTTTTTTATTCTACCATTCAAAAGGCTTAATATTCCAATTTAACAATTAATATTCAGTTTATTCCCAAGTGACCAAAATATGTAAGTGTGTGTGTGTGCGCGTGTGTAAACTTATTGCAAAAGTAGAGGTCAATACGTAACCACACACACACACACACACACACACACAGCAGTGTGCCCACTTAATGCAGCTCTGATCTCAAAGCACCTGAAACCAGTTTATGTCCCGCTGAGAGAGAGAGAGAGAGAAAGAGATGAAAACAAATGAAGGTGTCAAAAACAGGAAGAGAGAGAGGAAGGCGGAAAGCAACAATAAAGGCCAGAAGAAGGATAGACAGAACAGAGTGAGAGAGAGAGAGAGAGAGGGTTAAACACAGTTCAAGGGTTCAATTTCTGTTCACACACACACAGACACACACATAAACACAGTAGTCTGTTATCAGGTAGTTAACTGATGGGAAACAATCTGTGTGTGTGTGTGTGTGTGTGTGTGTGTGTGTGTGTGTGTTTGTGTGTGCGATTCTTCCAGCAAATCATAAATGTTGAGTGGTGTGTGTGCGTGTACATGTGTGAGTGCATAAGAATGTGCGCATGCCTGCAACCTTTGCCGCAATTGGCTTTGATGTATGAGTATGTGTGTGTGTGCGTGTTTGCGTACCTGTACAGCTGTCTTTGTGAGGACCATGACTATAAGACCTTCACAGTGAGGACATTTATGGAAAGTGAGGACATTTTGGCTGGTTGATGGCCTGTTTGAGGGTTCAGACTCGGTTTTGAGGTCCAGGTTAACGAGTCAACGAGTGTCCCCACAAAAATAAAAGTACAAGGTTTTGTTTGTTTGTGTGAGTGTACACACTTGAACCCCAGGAGGTTGCCAGTCTTAGTGCTTGTGTACTTTATTCTCATGAGTGCTCTGCATTCAGTTTAGTGTGTGTGTGTGTGTGTGCGTTGCCACAATAGGAGCTCCATCTGTTGGCATCGCTTGGTTACAAATTTGGTGTCACCCGGCCCAGTGGAGACGAGACATACCCACACACACACACACACACACACACACGCACACACTGAGCTGTATGGTAATGTGAACTCAGTTTCACCCAAAAACCCAACGTTTGACCTGACCGTGTACTCTGCTTCACTCCTCCTCCATCTCCTCCATCTCCTCCATCTCCTCCGTCTTCATCTTCTCCTACTCCCACTCTTCCTCCTCTTTTTTCTGCTTCTCCTGCTCCTCTTCCTGCGCGTAGCATGAAAACATTATTCCGATCACAAGAACCCTCCGTGACGTTTCACCTCTCCTCTCCTCCCCTTTTCTGATAAGAAAGAGAAGAGAAATAACGGAGAGAGGAGAGAAGGCCAGGGTCTCAGCGGCAGGTCAAGTTTACCCTCTGTCTCCATGGTGACAGGATCCAGTCAGGTGGACGGGTCACAGATGCATCTGCGGTTTCTCTCCAGTGTTTTCACCTGTTTTTGTTCTTTCTCTTTGTGTAACTGGATGCAGTTTACCAGTTATAACAACTGGAATCCTTTCAGAAAAATATAAATAAACTAAACTAAATTAGAGCTCACATGTGTTGCTCTCAGGCTGAGAGAGCATTGGTCTGTGTGGGTAAGGGAGCGACCAATGACAGCCCTGAAGATGATAAACATTTTGTTTGTGTTAGTTGAAGCTGGTTAAATTATTATTGTTCGCTAAAAGTATTTTTTATTTAATTTAATTTTGAATGTGTGACCTAGAACAAACAGGTGACACATGGTACAGACAAAGGTGTAACACTACATCATGCCCCCAGGAAGAGTGCTGTCCTTTGAAGCAAATTTGACATAGTAGCCAATATGTGGAATTACAACTTCCGAGGCCCAACAAGACTTTTCCCCCATAGACGTACATTAGGAGAGAGACGTCTATACATTAGTTTTGTCAATTTCTTTTTTTAGGTAAATCGAATTCCCAGTTCTTTCCTCCGTTTATGTAAACAAGAACAAGGGCGGTCCGAGGGCTGGGGGGCGGAGTTAAAGGAAAAACTAGTGCGCATTCTCCATGGGCCCCATTAATGTGGAAAATATGGGTCATTTTATTCTCAGAGGTTTGTTGTTTTTTGCTTCAAGCGCCATTAAGGAACTTTCATAAGAATGAACAGGGCCCCGCCTCCATCACTGTATCCTGTTTATACATCCATGCAGGAAATATACAGACATTAAAACAATCATGAAGGAAGGGAACTTATGAGTTCAATATGATTTTTTTGAATGTTTTCATTGTAAGTGGGAGAATTATACGTGTTTGTGTGAATGTTTGAAGGTGTGTTGTGTTAGTGTGTCTATATGCATAACTTAAAAAATGTGACCAGAGGGATGTGCAGGTATGTCCAAGGAGAAGGAGGACGAGGTGAAATAAATATATTTAAAAAAATGGATGGATTAAATAAATGGTAATAAAAATGTTTTTGATAAGAAACGTATAATAATACTGATACTAATAATATCAAAAACAATAACAACAACAACAATACTAATAACAATAATCATAATAATAATAATTGTTAATTAAAAATAGCTAAGTATATGAATCATTTGATGAATCCATTAATGGTAATAGTTTTTTATTTTATTTTAAACAGCTTCAGGTATATACCAGTATATAGGGGAACCCGAGATGGAATGCATTGTGACTTGTAATCCAGGACCACTTCCACCAAAGTTTCAACATGCAAACTTTAACTTGCAACATGAGATTATTTTTAGGTGATTATACACTAAAGAAAACATATGTAATCATATTGTGATCCATTTTTGCCAATAGATCCCCTAAATGCTACACACTGTTCCTTTAATAGGTGGGGAATTACACACCCGGGTCATTAGCAGATTGAGCCGGTTTATCTGATTTTTGGGACCTTCTGAGACTTAAATATTAATATTAAAGAAAACTTTCCACTAGCTTACCCGCATCAGGGCAGACGTAAGTGCTATTCCTGTAGGCTCTTTAAGTTATTTTGGCTACTGTTTTTTTTTCATTGAAACCCACCTTGATACTCATCCCTTACTATCAAAGAGCAATTTGTTTATTATTGAAGAGTCATTTTTTCACTATCATCATACAATTGTGTAGGCTCTAGTGAGATTGTTTCTCCCTATAAACCAGTCTGTGCTGTGTGGTTGGGAACTGGTTCTCAGGCTCCTTCAGATGAGATGAAATTTGGGGAATCAGTATATTATGTGAAGAATAGGTTTTCGGTGTATTGGAGAGGTGGTAATTTGGTCCTGGTTCCGAGTAAACTCAAATAACCCAAACCCAGGGAAATGTTTCTAAACCTCGAAAAAGATCTGATCTGAAGGGACCTGAGAATACGCAAAATGTGGTTGACCCAAACAGAGTGAAAACACTGGCAGCAGCATGATGCACCATCAATTATGATGTGATGAATGATTGGCCACGTGTTTAGAGTTGGTAGAGTGCTGCTACTGGAAGTGCTACTACTTCTAAGACACCCACGGAGAGCAAAGGGAAGAGAGGAGCAAACCTGGGGCTGGAGCACAGCTGAGACCTGCTGTTTGAGCCAAATGAGCGGAGCTTTGTCAGCGGCTATTCCTCTAAAAAACCAGTCTATTAATACTTCAGGGAGGAATTTAGCAGCAAAAAGCACCAGGGACTTTTGTTGTGAAGAATTCATAGGACATTAATTGTGTTATCCACTGTTGCAGGTTGCATTAAAGTGTCAAGAGTTGACAAACACAAGGTCCGATATGATACATCAGATCTTAAAAGTCCCATTCACAAAAAAAGTGTAACCACAGCTATAGGCCCATAAAGACCATGACAATAGCATATGTGCATATTTTAATCATGTATACATGTAAAAGATGCCTTGTATCTATGAATGTACATCTATTTAGTATACTTCTGTGCATGTGTGTCTAAATTCCTGTCTCCATACACGAGTGAGTTTTTACCCCCCCCCCCCAAAAAAAGAACACACCACAGTCTCACTCAGTGCATCACACTCTGTCTGTTTGCTTAGCACCATGCAAACTGGACAATAGGTGGCAGATGCAAACGCGCTGCCTGCTGATTTGACTCTTCAGCCTAGACAGCCAGCGAGCTTTGAACTGCTGAAGAAACATTCATTTGAATGAAGACGAGTTGTCTTTGCCTTCTCGTGCAGCTGCTGGCTTTGCACTCAGAAAAAAAATACAGGCTCAGTCAGTCTGCACGAGATACCGGATGACAAACTGTGGGAACATGATGCTCTGACATGGGGTGTGAACTGTACGGATGATAAAGAAAAAGGAACACAGTCTTTCTTTTTCTTTATACCTCCGTCCATAGAGGAGGTTTACCAAACAGGACGTTCATTCACATTCATACATCTTCACACATTCCACACATTTTCCACTAAGCAAGTCTCTTGTGGCGGCCGCTGAGCAGGTCCAATGCAGCAGCTGCAGAGGGTCAAAGCCATGTGACTGACTGTGTGCTGTTATGATAATCAGCTAAATTGCTGAGAATTTGTCAAAATTGGAAGAGTAATACAGTGTATGAAAGAATACTATTGGTACACTCCCTGATTTTGTGATTGCCCAGCTCTCTTCATGACTTTTGTTGGGATCTGACTATATGGCTTCGACATGTGCTGTGGAACAAAGAGAGTCAGGCCTTCCCTTTTGCAAGCAAAGGTTTCATCCTGATTGTAGTTTGAGCACCAAACCCCCCAGCTCTGAAGAAATTCACATTAGGGTGTGAGTTTCCTCCCCCTAAAAACTGTGTTCCTGAAGTTACCTGAAAGCAGCGCTGCAATCTAATTGGCCGAGAGCCAAGGCACCCCAGGACCCCTGTGGTTCAGCCACTGTTCTACAAAACTACCTGCAACCCCCACCTCAAGGCTTTTTCCATCGATCCCTCCGGGGTAGCAGTAGGCACACATGCAACGTTGTTCTTCTTTTTAATCAAAACCTAGGTCTAACAGTTTATATTCGCTGGCCGAATTCACCAAACTGTCTATTTTATCTTTGTTCGTATCCACGAAGCGAACCCCTTTTTAGTCCTACAGAAGTGAAGAAGCAAGACTTCTTCAGAGAGAGAGAGAGAGAGAGAGAGAGAACTCTCCGCTCTCCACCAAGCGCCTCGCTTGCTCCGGTCATAAGGACGCGAACGTCCCTTATCCAGACGAAGCGATTCTCTCTCACCGAGAGAACACCTCCCGCGGCCCGCAGCCGCGCTGCCTGAGCCCACGGAAGCTCAGAAGAACCCCCCTCAATCACCACGATTGCATCGTACCGTAAGGCGAAATAGATTCTGGGCAGAGTTAGAGTGTTCATTTGTGTTTATTTTATCTTGTTTGTGTGCTTAAAGTACTGTTAATTTTTATAACGTGGTGTATGCTTAATAATCGCCGACACTAACGGTCGCTGAGATCGTTGGGGTTGTGGAGAAGCTAGTGTATTTCATGCTACCGTGATCTGTGTTGAGCTAGCCGCCTAGTGAGGTCGAAGTTGCTTCTCATCAGTTCAGGAGGTCAAAACCGCCGGCTGAGACAAAGAGTCGCGGTTCTTGCTCCCCTGGCTGAGAGAGCAATCTTCCGTACTCCCGCGCGGCGCGAAGGATCTTAATCTTTTGTTTCATTTCATTTTGTTTTGTTCCTTTCCCTTCTCTTTTACTAATCCACACACACACACACACACACACACACACACACACACACACACACACACACACACACACACACACACATATAGCTTTGAGCTAATGTAGCTATGTGCTAAACGGCTACTGGCACGTATAGACGCCAGGTCTCCTGTTGGCTATCCGCCATTTTTGAGTCTCACGCATGAGAGACGTCACCACGTCCTAACTACGTCATACGTCGCTGAGCTGTTCCCTCACTCCTCCCCGTTACGCACACATACACACACACACACACACACGCACACACACTTCCCCCCCCTCTTTTCAATCGTCTTGATTTTAGATAGCGTGCTCATGAATGTATAGTTGTTGTTAGTTTAGATATTAGTTAACTAGATCATTAGTATTAGAACGTAATAAACTCTGTTATATTTTAAAGAGCAGCTGTCTGTGATTACTTTGTGCATGTGTATTGTGATGATAGCTGTATATGTGGTCTGTGCTCGAACTTAAACCTTCACTTTCACTCTGAATGTGTAATAGTACTCAGACTATTGACATTGTGAGTGAACACTAATTATGAGACTTCGTTTTATCGTTTGGTTATTGGTCCCTGTTCGCAGGGTGGTGCCCCGTTATTATTAGTAATCATTAATAATTGTTACTGACATTAATAATTATATTGATGTCAAGAATTTAGTTTCTTAGATGCTGATAACCCAAACACGCTCCTTTACGTTCCCAAGATATTGCTGATAACCCATGTCAGGCTATGTTATTCCCAACATAATGGTGCCCCCTTTTTGAGATTATGTTATTCCCAACACTTTAATCTCAACTGCGAATTGTATAAATTTCTTCACAGTGCCACAAGTGTTTAAGAGTTTAAGTAACGTTAACTAACGACTGAAGGCCTCATGATCTTGCGAGAATCCACCTGCCTTGGAAGGGAAACACATTAATGGCCTCTCCCAGATTTTACAGCAATCCATCCAGAGAGTCAACCTCATGGTGGCTCTAGATGAAAGGACAGGCTGATCAAGGACATTAGAATTTATCTGGTGAGGACCATGAATTTCTGTACCGAATTTCACATGGCAATCCATCCAATAAAGCAGTGTAACCCTGTCATCACAGAACTAGAAGGTGTGATGGTGAACCATTATTTACTGAGTGTGGCCGACTTTGCTGCAGCTGGCACACCAACGATACCGACGGCAAGATGATACGTTTATGATAACCAAAGCTGTAGAGTAAATAAGACACTTAAACTAACACAGCATGCTGTCATTAAAGTACCCTCCATCTCAAGTTTCAGCATATTCTTTCCTGCGTGTGAGCCAGAGGACTTCAACAATAACAGCACTTTGCATATACAGTTTATATTTAGTTGACGGTCTGCTGCCCAGAGAGTGTTGGGACATTTGTCTCTTGCTTTGAATAGGGCTGTATTTACGGGTGAACTGATTGACTATGCAATGCAAAATAAGGGCTTTGAATATCAACAGCATGTAAGCATGGCGACTGATTTTTAATATCAAGAGTGTGTTGGCATGACATGTGAGGTCAATGATGCATAACAGACCTGGAAGGTTTTGGATGTACAGTACATGCACGAACCCACGATTACCATTGGTATTAAATGATCTTTCAGTCATGTCACAGGAAGTCTTAAGGTTCATGCTGTTGCAAGAGCAGACCATAATATATATATATATACATGGTGACAGAGCTGTTGATTAATGCTACAGACTGCTGCTTAAATCCATGGCAAAAAATGAGGTATTCTTTGAAATTGAAGTCAAATGAAACGCTTTGGCCAATGAAACAATACAACATTAAAGAAACAGGCCTGTCTCACAACCGCAAGAACTTTCCCATTTTCGTCCGCAGGATCAGATCACGGTCTGAATACAGATTAGGCAAAATAAAAGCTGAGATAGTCCCGTCCATCATGGCATTGACTTTAATCATGGCATTCATCCAGGTTACCGTGAAAGGCACTGGATCAAATTTGTCCAGTGGGGGTCAATTTAGGTCAACAAAAAAACAGAAGTGAAGATGGGCTTGCTTTGGCCCAACCTGTTGCGTATCTGACTGAATGCTTCATTTACGGGGGAAAATCGTCTCAAGCACTCACAATTCATATTTAAGAATACATGTTTTGCAGTATAAATAATGAAAACTGCTGGGCATCAATACGCATTCAAAAGACATTTTTTTGTGACAATCGCCAGTGACAAATAATTGTCTTGATGATTATAGGGGGCTCCCACTATTTTGCAATTGAGGCCTTCAGGGGGTCTCAAGTGTCGATCAAGGGGTCTCGGACCATGGAGACCACCCATATTTCGCACACTGATTTTAACCTCGAAAAAAGCCCTTGGGGAAAGTACTTTCTGAAAGTACAGGGTGGGGTTTGCAGCGATGACCGTTGCTGATCAAACTCATCCAGAACCACGGATTCAACTCGTGTTGTGCTTCATTCATAAAACAAGGAAATGCTCTAATATGGATTTAGGACAATTTTAGGACGAGGGGGGAGCATTCCTCTTTTTTTGATGAAAGGTAAGTTAGGCTGTTGCGTGAGACGAGCATAAAACACGTCCGATACGCTTGCAGTCTAGACAGGGAGCAACTGTGGTTAGTATTCATTCAATGGAACATTACAGCAGCGGTCAATGCAGACACACCTGGCATACCCATTAGAGGCAAATCTGTGGTATCAGGCTATGTTAATAAAATTGACTTGAGTTATTCCACAATAGAAGCTTGTTCAGTTGATGGAGAGAGTGAGAGCGAGCTCATAGTGATGTCTGGGTGAACTTTGACCTCTTGACTGGGTCAGTGTGTGTGTGAGAGAAAGGATATTAAAAGAGAGACAGAGAAAGGAAAAGGGATACAGAGTGAGAGAAAGAGAATGAAAAGAGAGGAAGAGAGTGCTCAGTCTGCTGACCCCTGGTTGACCGCAGGGGATGTGGTGAGGTCAGACCGAGGCTACTGTTGGATATCCACACACATATTTCCTCACTCCGTCACACACTTTCCTTTGTATTGTTTCAGTCTTGGGACATACTGATAGACATGCTGCAGGTTGTTTCAATAAGTGTGTGCATTTGTGTGTGTGTGGTCTATTCTGAGCATTAGTAATGATGGACAAACTGCAGGCTGAGAGCTGGCAGAGAGAGAGAAAGGGAGACCACACACTTTCTCTGTCCTTTGTTGTTTTCTCATTGATAGACGCACAGTGCAACGTCAAGCGGCTGTTGCTGCTTCTTTCAATAAGCCATCACAAAGGTCTGGTGTATGTTAAAAACAACAGCCCTGAACCAAAGCTACTAACATGTTCTTAAAGGCAGGGTTGGTCTTGAAATCTGTAGAAACTAGCAAGAGTACCCTACATATTAAGAATGATAAGTTATTTTGGAAGACTTTGGAAACATTTTATATTGAGTAATATTTTAGTGATTTATTGATAATTAAAACCTGTTGCCACTCTGACGGCCCGCGGCCGTCAGAGTGGCAACAGGTTTAGTCCAAAACACATTAGTACGTCCATAAACACCCACGGGGGGCTGTTGCATCATTTCAAATTAGCCAGTAGATATTGATAATTTTCTATGTATTTTTAGTCATATCTCCCGTTAACATGTAAACATTGCCGGTCTCTGTGTCTCAAAATGGAGGCTGCATTCTGCCGGTTAGATTGACACCTCATTTGACCCAATAGGAGCTTCCATAGCCTGGTCACATTCTGGAACAGCCAATGAGAGTCCACTTTGAAAGACAATGCCCGCCTCTCTTCTTTGGGTAATGCTCGAGCCAATTGCAACAGATCTTGTTCAAACTCAGCTTCGTTATAGCCAATGAAATTACGAAGAGAACGCTATGCACATTCACGCAAAGCATGTAGGGAAAGCCTTTTGGAACTCAAATCTCGCACCGTCAGTGAGGTACTTATGACCGATCTTGAAGACCAAAGTGTAGTTTGTGAAAATTTTTGAGAATCTGTGAAAGTTGACAATGGTTAAATATGTTATAGTTAACCTTACATCAACATAAACAAACTATAGTTCGAATTTCGGACACGTAGTTTATAGTAGCCTATGCATTTTGACGTGGTTACTACGAGCCTCCAAATGCCTCCAAATGCGCTTTTACGCGGACGTACTCATTTTCTGTTGTATTGTTATCAAATTTGAACTTGTCCCAGGTACTATGACTTCATGCTATGGTACCATTGTGTTTTCCAGCTAATAAGACCCAGCCATAGATAACTGCAGGCATCTGTTGGCCAAAAGAAATCCAGGTGGAAATAAAAACCTTCTGTTTCAGTGTGTTTTAGCTTCATTAGCTCAATGCTAGTAGCACTTACAGTGAATCTGACTGTTTGTGAAGAAACTTCAGAGTGTTACCTTTCAATAGAGACTAAAACCATACATGTACTCCCAATGGTTCAATAAGAGCTGTCAGTTTACTTTGGGTACGCCTTGGATAGGCGTTTTAGGCAAATTTTACAGGAGTGATAAGAGGTTGTTAATTAACACGGGCCAATACTCAATTGAGGAAATTGCTCAAAATTTGCATCCCAATATATAATGAGTGGTTTGAGTTGTAGTTTGTGGCTCAGTATACCATTGGACACATTGAACGTACTTATTCAAATGGACCAATAAAGAAACTGAGGGTGCTCTTGCACCTGCAGTTGGTCCAGACCAGGAGGCAACCTCCGGTTCTGCCGAGTGAAGTATGTGATGTGGAAGTAAATTAGTAAATGAAGGTCCATTTAGAGTCAGATCAAAGCAGGGTATGCTTTAGGGCGGGCTTACTGTGATTGACAGGTCGCTGCCGCTACCACAGCCGTATACGGCGTCTCTACGCCACTCTTCCGCCATCCAAATATGGTAACTTCTGTTCACCGGTTGCAAATAGTCTAGATGACGACGGCCAAATCGCTGAACTCGAGGCTTCATAACGTCAGTCCACAAACCAATGGGTGACGTCACGTCATCCCCTTGTTATACACAGCCTATTGTTCGAACCATTGGAAAAATGATACATTGTTGCATTTTAGTTCTGGTTCGGTTCCTGTTCACACTGACTTTTTTATAAACGAATCAAGAAGAGTAAACATGAAGTCATACAGACTGACAGGTAACTCGTTCATTGGACCGTTTTGGCGATTTCCATCCTGCATCACCCGGACCCACGAGGGGAAATCAAATTCTGGTGTGTGACAGAAGTTCATGCAGGACTGTAATGCTTCTGATGTTCTTTTGGTGTCACAAAGAGCTTACAAAGAAATAACTGATCATAAGCATTAATAGCATTAGACTGCAAATCGACCATATGTTGGGAATAATGACTAACAGGACTGTACAAAAGCCCTTTTGCGTGTTCCCAGATGTGTGTGTGAACGTCTGGGAGCACACAGACAGGTGCATGAGGTGTCTTGTACAGCAATGAGTGTTTATTACTGTGGTATCACTCTCACACTTTTTAACGGACTTAATGAACTGGAGAAAGACCGAGTCAGATACAAGCGGAGCAGTTTTTAACAGCTTTTGACCTGTTAATTAGGGATAATGCCTGTGCTGATTTGCATAAATAGGTGATATACATGGCCTTATAATGATCAATTATAAGATCGCTATTGGTAGTTCAGCTTTTAAAATCATGCTAGAATCACATATCTACTATTAAAAAATCCTGCGGTTGGTTCACCCCACAAACAAACCCAAACAAAGAGTCCTGGACCAAGTGTGTGAGCTGTAACATCTACACAATACGATTACCTCCATAAACACCAATTAGTCCTCTTAAATGACAGCGAGGAACGTCCTGCTGACACCCAATGTACACACCCACACACACACACACACACACACACACACACATACACACTTATTACTATCCAGTGCACACTGGTTTGAAATGGCATGAGAGCGGAGCTAATTGGATTTAATGGACGTTAGCCTCTCACACACACGCAGACATTCACACACTGACGGATAGAGATGTGTAAATATTGGCAGGAACAAACTCTCGAGCTAACTCCATCAATATTCTGATTCTGTGTGTGTGTGTGTGCTACGAAATAAAACGAGAGAGAGGAGAGGCCGACAGGGGCAATATTTAACATTTGATGACTAACATGAATAGAGTACAGGACAAAAGGCAAATGAAAGAAATAAATACAATGTGCCCAGCTGATATTTACACTCGCTCTCAGGATCTTTTCAATAATTTAGTTGCGAAACATACTTTTATTTTTATGGCATGTGTAATTATATTATATATATATACTGTGTGTGGCAGTAAAATGTGAGGCACACCATAATCACAAATATTAGAACACACTAAACCAAACGTGAGGTTGTTTAGTCTCCATATAGAAGACAGTTACAATATAAAACACATTCGGTGATGAAGTTACACGCAACTTATTTGATATCATACAGCTATAATATTACCATATAAGATGCTGTAAACTGAAATAGAGAAATAATTAGAGTGAACCAAAACACACACACACACACACACACACATTAGGCTGTAAATTATAAAGCCCTATGCACAGATGGTGTGTGTGTGTGTGTGTGTGTGTGTGTGTGCGGTTGCATGCGTGTGTGTTCTGATTTACAGCCTCTGACATGTCAGGATGAGAAGGAAATTGAAGTCTAAGACCAGAAACCATCAATCCACATGCACATTCACACACTTACACTCACACACACACGCACGCACACACACACACGCAGCAGCGGCAGCTGTTGCTCTAATTAGCTCTGCCATGCTGAACACACTAATCACCATTACCTCACTCTGTCTGCTAATTCAAAGATCAATTTAATTTTATGGATTCTTTATTGGAATTATAATTCACAGAATATCCCGCCTCTCTGCCCTGATTGACAGATTAAACCACCTGTTAGTGGATTGCACATTTCCATGGAGTCAATCATGTATTTGTCAGTTATGGTTTGTTAGTTATTTGTGGAGGGGGGGGGCTGTTACTGTTTCATACATTTTCACATTTCAAACGTCAAATTCCTTAACTTTGATTTCATAAAGTTTGGGATTTACAGTTTGACACAACAGAATTTGTCCAAGTTAGGCATCAAGTATGTTCTACTCGTAAGAAGGCTTTCACTTCAACATGACAGCAAAAACGTGTCCATCTTGTAATGGGATCACATTACAAGACGGCTGTGACGCCAAACCGGGCCAAGGGCGTAAAGTGGGGGGGGGGGCAATGGCCCCTTCCTCACCTTCTAGCTCTCTACTTCCAGCACCCTTGTTTGGGCTACACTCATTCTACAACTTAACCTTCATCTTGATCTCAACTACATAAACATCTGTAAAGTTTTGTGATGACAAATGGGGCCAGGTGCTTAGTGGGGGAGTCAATGGCCCCTCCCTTACTTCCTACCCCCTTGCTCGGGCCACACCTATCTTCAATATATCCTCATATAACGGTCCGTAACATATCTGACTATATCTGACTTCTCATTTTTTGCGTGTTTTCCTACAAAAGTTCAGCAACACGTGTCAATTTCAGTTTGTTATATGTATACTGGTCTTTTCAAAACAAACTTGTGTCTTCAGGAAACAACTTAGTTAGTTTAAGGCAACGAAACAACTTAGTTAGGTTTAGGCAATAAAACTACTTGGTTATGTTTCGGTAACAAAACAACTTAGTTAGGTCAAGGCAACAAAACAACTTAGTTAGGTTTAGGCAACAAAACTATGTCGTCAGGTTTATGAAAAGATTGTGGTTTGATGTATACACCTCCCCTCCAACCTGCCCTGGTTTGATCTTTATACTTTCTGGTTGATGGTTACATTGTATGTACAGTGAATATGACGTGTCCAGAACAGACACTGGCTCTGGTGAGGGCCTTTCGCTTTTCAAGTTGTCTGAAGGTAGTGATGTGTTCAAAACCCGGTATTATCCGGTGAGCGGAAAGGCTGCTGTGGTGAGATGAACCAGGTGAAGTGAAGAATACATCTGTTAACATGTAAACAAAAGTGAAACCTAATTCAAACGGCCACTGCGGCTTGAAATAACTGTAATTATTTGTTCTGAATTTGATTGTTTTTAAAATTCTGTATATGTTTTTTTAAAACAATTATTTAGTCATGTAGAAGAACCGAGTCTTGATAAGAGTATCTCCTAGTTGTACTAAAATCCTAAAGATACCTCTACCTGTAGGCCACCTTAGTTCTCAGACACGCTCGGAAAGGGTGGGGCTGAGCTGAGGGGTATTTACTTGCAAAAAACTACTAGATGCCACTACAATTTACACACTGTCCCTTTAAAGGTGCTGGTAAACTCCATGTTATATTGTGTTCCTATAATCTGTACAAAAACCAAAGTGTAAAAACAATAGGTTGTGGTTTTATTGGTGTTATGTGATATTTTTTGCCAAGCAACCAGCCGAGGCTGGATTTTGTTACTGTTGGGCACAATCAGGTTCAGAGCCGGATCTACATGAAGGCATTCTAGGCACGTGACCAGGGCCAGACCAAGGGGCCCCCGACAGAGAAGTAAAGAACATACTGACATAATGAAAACATTTTAGATTATATGCTGAACATTATTTAATGCAGGGTACATTAGAGATATTTGTAGAATGAATATGTAACATATGGGCTCGACCAGGGGTCACCAAGCTTTTTGAAACGGAGAGCTACTTCAAGGGTACTGAGTAGTACGAAGGGCTACTTGTTTGATACAAACTTCCTGAATAACAAAGTTGCACAGATCACCTTTTAATAATAATAATAATAATATATGTGAAGAGACTGTCTGATCACATGTCGATGTTAATTATTCCTCACAATAATTATTAACAACGATTGTGTATTTTGTTTAAAATCACACCTGTTATATTTTTGTACAACTTATCACTTCTAACATTTCTTCGAAAAACTGTCATATCTTCACATCATGACTCGTTTGTACCACTACCTTTGTAACATTTTTGAACAAATCATGAACTCTGTCCCATGTTTATACAAATGATCAGTTATGTAAGATTGATATCCGAGTGACGAGGATCGTAACCAACTAAATGTAGTTATACAATGGTGACTGAGTCCGCCCACTCAGTGTCAAAAAGAAAAACTAAAAAGTGAAAGTTTCGCAAGCAGAAGAGCAGTGATAGTACTCAAAGCATGGTTTTCTCCTCGCAGGCTGCAATTTTGCTCGCGCGAGCAGAGATATTCTGCGCGTGTGATGTGAAAGCGCTCGGTAAAGTAATATACGCGCGCTGCTGTTTAATTTGCACGCCTCTACACAAGTGTGCGTGGATCTTATTTGCGCTCTCGGATTCTGACAGTGTTTTGCCTTCATACTAGTGCTATTTTTAGAACATGCCTTGCGGGCCACTCACGTGGTCCCTGCGGGCGACCAGGTGCCCGCGGGCACCGTGTCAGCTACCTCTGGGCTAGACACTACAATTTACCAATGTTCCAGTCTGGCCTACTGTCCAGCGACTCCACATTGCAGCTTGTAACAACAGCTATGAGGCTACTGTTCGAAGAATACATTCATTCACCACTCACTTAAGTACGTAACACTATCAGAGCGCTAAATATTTGTTTAATTGTGAAGGATTCTCCATCAAAATCAGGCGAGGGAGGAAAACAGCATGTCACGAGCTACAGCTGTGTATTCCTGTTTCCACGGTAAGGTAAGGTGGCTCTACATCACCATAGTCAACTGCAGCCAGTGTTTCTGCTCAGCGCTACAGTATTTCATAAATCCACAGATACTAACTTCCGTGAATAATTAGTTTGATTGTGCTTGTTGTCATAAATGTTTTGCAGGGATTTTTTATATAACGCCAACTTTTAGTTCCGTGAATTTGTATTATGAAACGTATTGGCCCAGGATCATCAAATCACATTTTCTGTAGTAGTAATTATTATTGTTTGTTGCGTCCAGGGTTGCCAGGTTTGTATCATAAAACCATTGACTGTAAATAAGAAGTGAACAAAGTTGTTATGACATCACCCATTGGTTTGAGTAGTGCAGTCTTTAAGGCTTGAATTCAGCATTTTTGTCGTCGCCATCTTCACTATTTGCAACCATCAAAGGGAAGTCACCATATTTGGACTGTGGAGGAGTGACGTAGAGATGCCGTATGCGTCTCTGGTAGCGACAGCGACCTGTCGATCACAGTAAGCCCGCCCTAAAGCATCCTCCGCTTTATGGTCTGTGTGACTCTAAATGGACCATAATGTACAAAATGAACATCATGCTGTATTGAAGAAGACTTGAAACTAGAGATTGAGACCATAAACTCATGTTTACAATGTTTACTGAGGTAATAAATCAAGAGAGAAGTAGAGTCATTTTCTCATAGACTTCTATACAACCAGAGGAGTCGCCCCCTGGTGGACACTAGAGAGAGTGCAAATTTAAGACACTTTCGCATTTGGCTTCACTCTTCAGAACCGGAGGTTGCCGTCTGCACAAAACCAGCACAAAAAACCCCAGCCCATTACCACAACTCAAAATATGCCACTGCCAAACCCAGCTTTCAAAGTCCAAATGTATTGTAATATCTACAATGTAACACCATAATGTTTAGTGTGCCAGCAGTAAAAGCAGTTTTTTCTTGAACCAAGTTCCCAACATGTAATTAGATACAGTACATTATCATGAATAAATTATAGCTCTATGAACTATTGCTTTGTTTTTCACTTTCTCTTCCCTGTTTCCTCTTCCACCTGCCTGGAAGACATGGATATACTGTTTTTTACTTCACATGCATTCACTGTATTCTTTAATTCCGTTTTCACTTTCCAATTCTTTGGTTCATTTCTTCCTGTATTTTACCCGCTCACCAGGCGTCATATTTCTCCCCGTGTGTATGGCGTGTCCCATCTCCATATATGTAGGTTACGAGCTGATCTGGAGTCAGTTTGGTGCGAATTGTTTTTTTTGTATTTAATTTTCTTTTTTTGGGGGGGGGGGGGGGTGGTATTATTCAGGTAATTTGCATGCAAAATAGGCATTCCCAACCAGCGGACAAAAAATGAATCCTGCGGCAACATTTCTAAAGTAGCTCATTTCTGAGGGAAATATGGAACCTGGCAACACTCATTAGCACGTCATCCAGTCCACCCAATGTGATCTATCCAGTAAAATCGGCTCTGGTCAGGTTAGCTATTTTCCAGTCCAGTCGCTTCCGCCTCGCTAAATATATCGCAAACTATATGTGAGCAGGGAAGCCAGACTCCAGGCTTCAGAAACCCGTGGGTGATATTGCAATCCCATCTCTTACGGTCTCAACTGGATCTATTCTACATTTGAACAGCGCCAAGCGTAGAGAACGCGAGAGGGGAAAAAAGCGAGTTGAAAAGTTCAGCTTGCTCCCTGCGGGTAATAAGCGGCTGGTACTGACACATATTCTCTATCATATATTCGTCTGCTCTTTCTCTCTGTTTTCATTTTTGTTCTGAGCTGCCCTCATTTAGCCTTACCCTGAAATTCACTTTCTTTCTTTCTTTCCTTCTTTTTCTCTCCTTCTTTCTTTCTTCCTCTCTTCCATCTGTGCAGCAGGCACCAGATTAAAAATAACTGGATCCCATTAAACCCACATCACCTTCACACTGCTGTGTGTGTGTGTGTGTCATCATGTTCATACATACTGTATGTATAATATCACGTGCACATCCACACGCCTATCTGTGTGTGTGTGTGTGTGTGTGTGTGTGTGTGCTGCGTAGAGGGATGATGGCGGAGCAATCGGAGGCTGGTTCATCAGGAGGTCAGACACACACACACACTCACACACACACACAGTGAGCGTCTGCAGAGAGAGAGATGGATGGCAGTCTGAGGCTCCCCGCTGCTTTGGTAGGGAAATATATGGCCCTGATGTAGCCATGGTAACAAATATGGACACACACACACACACAAACACACACAAATGCTGCTTTTCATAACAAGTCTAATGATTCATTTAAAATGGTTTAGGACTGCATTTAAACACACTTGCACACACGTTTGCTCACACACACAAACACATGATCTTCTTTGAACTTTTCATATTGATAAAATGAAGGAATATATAATAACATACAATATGTCTATTATCCTCCTGATATCATCATTTTAAATGATATTAAAATGTGTTCTTGATTATCACTCTACTTCTGCACTGATGTGTTTCAGCAGATTTAACAGTAGAAACACTACGGCCAACTACTGTTACAGTAAGAGAGAGTGTGTGTGTGTGTGTGTGTGTGTGTGTGTGTGTGTGTGTGCTCGCTACATCGATGACAACCAAGCGAATTGTATTGTATTATATTATATTATATTGTATTGTATTGTACTGTACTGTATTGTACTGTACTGTATTGTATTGTATTGTACTGTATTGTATTGTATTGTACTGTATTGTATTGTATTGTATTGTACTGTATTGTACTGTATTGTATTGTATTGTACTGTATTGTATTGTACTGTATTGTACTGTATTGTACTGTATTGTATTGTACTGTATTGTACTGTATTGTATTGTACTGTATTGTACTGTATTGTATTGTATTGTACTGTATTCTATTCTATTCTAATATTTTGTATATTTATAGGTTCTATACTTTCAGATAGAGGTGACAACATATCCTTATCTGTAAAAGAAACTAACTGATTTGCATAATAATTATGAATTTAAAGAAATGCAGTAATAATAAATCAATCTATATCTAAATATAAAGTTTACATAAACAATGAGTCTTACTGAAAACATACCCACATACATATACATAACACTTCATTACAGAAAATAAATGAATGAATGAATCCAATCACAAATTTGATAACATACATTTAAATACATACTTTCTTTTTGTCTTTTCTCTTACTGCTACATTATAATATCCCAGTGAACGTCTGTAGTTGTCGAGAGACATAATGTCGGTTTTAAGTGTGATTGATTAATAACACTGTAATCACTTTGAATGATATACGATATATATGATTACACACATGTTATAAAACATGTATTAACTGTTTGTGCACACGTGATTCATGTGTGGGTTGTAAAGTGTTAATAAGTGTGTTGTGTGGAGCTTGAAGGTTCATTCTGGACCTTTCATCAGCAGGTTTCATCATGAGATATTCATAATTGATTCATGAATATACATTGATTACATGTGCTTCAGTAATAAATATGATCATTTTGTTTTACTGTTGCTAACGTGCATTCTCTTTTTCAGAACTCTTGAAATGTTAATAATAACGATGATAATTCATAAATAAATGTTTTTCTCAGGATAATAGTGTATTATGATTCCCTTAATACATGATTATCTTTTTAAAGTGCATTATAATGGATGTTATGATGCAGGCGTGCTCATTGTTTGCTCTCCTCTCAGTACCAATGAATTCTACTTATTGTTTGTTCTTGCGATGATTTAATTATATATATTTTACTTTATTAAAACCTCTTAAGCTCCAGCCCTATTTGTAGGCCTCTGCTCAAAAATAGCATACCCATACTAAAGTGACCATAGTTCTGTAACTACAAGGTCTATTTTAATAATTGTTGATGCTATAATCAGATCACAACACCTGTGAGATTGTTCAGATGGGTAATATTGTGTATATGTTGCTGGTTAATATAGTAATGAAGACATTACACAGCTCAAATTGAAAATAATCAGGTTCGCCTGAAAAAAAAGCACGTTTATTGATATAAGGTTGTTGAAATAATGCAGATATCTCCCTAAAAACTCTCCCAAATCATAGCACAACCGATCAGTAGTTGCTGAATAAAGGTTAAAGTGGGATAAAGTGAAGAATAAGAGGCTTTAGTAGAGAGAGGTCATCATTTTCGAACCAGCTGTTGCAGCTCTTACATTGTACTTTTATATACTATATAACTATATATGTCACTTTTTTATCACTCATATTATTTAATACATCCAAATACAGCTGTTAGGAATCATTTTGAGATTCCTAACATCATCAGAGCCTGTTTCTGGCTGTCATCTATAGGATTTTCTCAGTTCATGTGTGTGTATGGGACTGTAGGTCAGCCTATCATCGGTCGATTTCAGTCAATAAGCCCTCCTTCGACGCGTCAGAGTCTCAGGAAGGCGTGTGTCGAATTTGGTGTTGATTGACAGAAGTTTCAGCCAGTAAAGTTGCAAGAAGTGCAGCGTCTCCCCGAGCATAAATTTCCGCTTGCCAGAAGTCTGACCGCTCGCCCATGCTGGATTGACCGCTCTTATTCTGGAAACAGCTCGGAAGTAAACAGGATGCAGTTGGCAACAATGACTCCAGCTTTGAAACGGATAATCTGCGACGTTATTGTACTCATTTTTCAGAAAACCGGACCAAAAACCCACGATTGTTTTCGGCGAAGGGCAGTGCCATCTTACCGTTCTCCACTCACAGCTTTCTACTGGTTGCACGGAGAGAAAAACTGAAGTTATTTATGTGTTCGGCCACGTGTGCTAATGCTATAAAATGCATTGCAACGCTTGGTAGCCGCTAGCATCAGGGTGCAAATATTGATTTGCGGTACTCATAACGGCGATTTCTGGCCAGGATTTCATGCTTTTATGCCACGTTTTCTAGATGCTTATATTAGTAGTCTATAGTTGTGTTTGGAGTGTGTAAGAAGTGACTTATATGATAGTGTTGCCCATACGTTGCTGTTTAATCCGGAAAAGAAACTGTACCAATCCACAATATTACCGAAGAATAAGGCTATTTTTAGAACAATATTTTCAGGGGTTCTGAGCCAGAGAGCCCCCAAATTTGGGGGCGTGGAGCTTAAGAGGCAAACAATGAGCACACAAAGTGGCTTAAGATCACATTATAATGCATTTTTACAGTGATTAAAATTAATTATTAAAAGATTATAATGTATTACAACTATGGGAATTATAACAAGATGTGATCCTTGTGACCAGCAGTTAAGAAATATTATGATAGCTGAAGTCATTATAAAACAAGGTGTTGTGATAGTTGTTATAAAGCATTATGAATATCATTATACAGTGCAGATTATAACAGACTCATGACTGCTGGACGTCTGGTCACCAGGGACGGATCCGGCTGTGAAAGAGTTCAGGACGTACGGTGTGATGTGGATGAGGCCAAACGCTGAGGACAGGGTCGGTCTTTCTCTTCTTCTCTCCTCTCCTTTATTCTCATTCCATGATCATTAATTCATGAACGAGATATTCTATCTGAGTTAATTCATTATTACAATAATTGAGTGTGTGTTTCATGGGGAGCGGTGTGCTCAGCAGTGACGAGAGAGTAAATGAAAGAGAGGGATGTGGAAAGGAGAAAGCGATGAGGAAGTGTAGATTTGAAAAGATGAAAGCGGGAGGAAAGAAGAGGGTGGGACAGAGGATAAATGAGAGCAAGGAGGACAGGAGAAGAAGAAGAGGAATGGGTAATAGAAAAAAAGAAGGAGACTGAAGGAAAGAGATGAAGAGAGCAGATGGAGAATAGAAAGCTAGAGAGATAATCCTCACATCAAAAAAATGAAGAGGAAGAGGAAAGGGACGATGAGAGATGAGTGGGGGATAAAAGAGAGGAGGAGGGGTGTGAGAACATGATGATGAATTGACTTCAGGGGAGATAGAAACGGGAAGGAGAGCATTGGACGAGCAGGACGAGATTAAAAAGGTGTGAAAAAAATAGTCAGACATCAGTTGGTGTAAAACGTTTAGGAGAAAAGGAGAAAAAGAAGATAAAAATGATGAAATAGACGGGACAATATCAGCAGGGAAACACTTATATGCGGTTTGATTTTCATTCCACGCTGTCTCTTACGGTAATAATGTGTAAATCTCTGCTGAAACGGCCTCTTTGTGGATCCATGAATCAGTGTTGGACACATTGACTTGATCACTGGAATCCTACATTTTGAATGAATAATAATGTAGAAAAGACAACAACCCATATGCAGCAGAAAAAAGCACAGTGAACGACGTTTCTTTGTACGCGTTGTTTTGATTCATCATCCCGAAAAAAATGTTAAAATAAACTGGCACACCCTTTTATTCGTTAAGAAAATTCAACGACAAACAACCCGTCACCAGCATACATGCATTTTACGTTACTGCAAACCATATTTGTCTTGACGTTTGTAAACTCATAATACCTTTCAGATCACATTTCTAGATTCCTGTTTCAGTAACAAAAACATGTTTCTTATCACATTTCTGAAACAAAAGATACATTACATGTAACATGTCCAGATATGTGTGTTTCTAAATCCAAAATACATTCCATTTGACATTTCTAGATACATGTGTTTCTGAAAGAAAAATGCATTTGACATAACATTTCTGGATACGTCTGTTTCTGAATCAAACATGCAGACAGAATGGACACATTTCTGTGACCCATTAACAGAAAACCAATACAACGAACCAGCGGACAGCAAGATGAAATAGCAAGATGAGCACATGTTGCTGGGTTAGTGTGCAGTCTGTTGACTGAGACCTGCGGTGGAGAATATACGTGGATCACTCGTGGATCACAGAGACAGCAGCTCGCTAGAGTGGCAGACATCTGGAAAAACATCTGAATGCTGCCGGTTCTGGAAGATTTCAATGTCTCAGACAAATATCGGCCCTTATTTATTGAGCTTTAAAACAATTGATAGGCAGGCTGTAAAGAAAAACAATCACAGGCTAACAGGCAGTGAGTCCAAAGGTAGGTAACAGCAGGCGGAACTGCAACAGGTGAACGGGTAGCAGGTAACAAAACCCCAAAACAGCAATGAAGACGAACCTACGAAGACCAAAGGAACCGCGGTGGTATGAACAGTGACATAACACGGGTGAGCAGGACTAAAGAGGGACAGAGGAAGCTGATCGGGGCACGGCAGACAATCAAAAAGGTGTTGAAAACGATCTATTACTGGAAGTTAAACTGCACGTGACACAAGGAGGGAACTTCCAAATAGAACAGGAAACAGATTCAACCAAAACCCAAGACTATGACCAGAAAGACGTCATCGTGAACCCATGTTTCCTTTCAGCTGGAGCAATTTTACAGTATCATGCAAATTATGACTCGCACTTTGGTTTGAAATTAGACTAAAAGTTCAAAATGAGTTTCACTATAATAGAAATAGTTATCAGTTATGAATTAAAAAGCGGCCGTGTGGCTGAGAGCGTGTCAAAAGCATCAATAGCACGAGTATCACGTTGACACGTAACATGACCGAAGTTACTGTGTAAGAAATGAATGAAGACAACTTGTGGGAGAAGTTCAAGTCCTCCGCACTTTCACACCTCTCCACATCTGGCCGATCGAAGCACAAAGTATTGGTGACACGGTCACGGACCATCAACTCCAGAAGCAGATATAACATTTGTATGAATGAAAATCCAGAAATGTGTCTTAAAACTTGTACTTTAAAACAGCTAAATTATATTAACCACCGTCGCCCACTCCCACTGACTGCTGCCATGCAATTAGACACTCAGCGCGCTGTCCGTGGTGCTGGAACTGACCGGAGGAGATTGATAGACGGTCAGAACACGTCACTTGGTTTGGTTTCTTTGGCCTGCTTGCTCTTGGTGGTCGTAAAGAGCAGCTGTTGCTACGCGTCTCTCCGTGCTGATTGGACAGAATCGCCCACGAGTTCAAAAAATATTTAGCGCTCTGCTAGTACTATAGGTACTAGCAGCGTACTAGGTACTAGGTACTATAGTCACGTGAGTACTCTGATTAATTCATGTATTCTTTGGTTTTGAAGTAGAAGCCTTACTTATGATGATGCTAGTTAACATTTCTTAAGTTTTTGCGTGATAAAATGAATTTATTTCATTTTGAACAGCCCCCTCAGTCACTTCATCCTGACGCTGGGCTAGAAACAGGGTTCTGTATAACTTCTCAGTAGTAATATAAGCCTGTGTCTGCTTCAAGTCATAAGAGGCACACCTCCTCCATGTGCCTCTTTCTGCCCTGAACTGTCCACTGGAGCACTTCATCCAATTCAAAGAAAAACACACATTTTAATTTCCGGGCGGTCCCGTATGTTGTAAAAGCAATATTCTACTTTAGTTGAGCTGAACTATTGGAAATAAGACCTTATGTTGTTTGGTTGTTATGATTGACAAGGAAGTCTTTTGACATTTACCGCTATCCCAGTTGCTAATCCTTTGACATGTCTCAGCTACTTAGCTCTCCCACACAATGTGACGTCTTGCTGACCTTTGCCCCGTGTACCACTGCAGAGTGACCTGAGGCTGCTTCCTGACCCCTGGCTCCCTCGTGACTCTGATCTCTGCACAGCTTGCTGTCTGTACATATGTTTGAAGGGTAGTTACAGTACACGCTAGTTAACTGTCTTAAGCCCACATGCACCATCGTATCATCTCGTCACATGATCAAATGGAGACTTGACTTTGGACATCTACATACGTATTACCCAGAAATCATCATTACAAGTATTCCTTTAATTGAGTAAGTTAAGTTTTGTTTTCATTGTTCTTTTTTAACTTTTATAGTTTTTTTTGTTATGAATTACTTCTAACAATTTTGGCAAATAAAACTAAGTAAACTATGGTGGAGATGTGTTTACCTTTTCCAGGCTTTAAATAGCAAATGCACCTACAGTAAGTGATCTTTGCACTTTTCCTGTGAATGCAGGTGTATTTACAAGTTGCCACGGTGAATCAGTGGTAAGGGCCCGTTTGTCTCTCTGGGCCTCCAGTGTTCAGCCACACTGCCTACATTTACTCCCCTTATAGGTGTCGATGGATTTCTACTGTACTCTACTGAGCCGACCGTTTGTTTCATGTGTCACATGTGTTTGTGTCCCCGAACACAGCTCGTATCCTGTCCAACATCTGCACCGCATAAACACCCCAACGTGTGTGTGTGTGTGTGTGTGTGTGTCTTGCCTTTGATTGTGTGTGTATTTATACACAAGTCTCACTGTGGATTACTCCCCATATATCATTCTGTGGGTGTGTGTGTGGTGTGTGTTTCTCTTCCTTTAGGGAGTGAATCAGACACTGTGGGCTCTCCGTCCTCACTCTAGAACCTCACACGCTCACAGACTGGAGTATCTGACCTCTTCTTCTTCTGCTCTTGCTGGATTTTGGAAACGCCGTGTCTCACGAGCCATTTTCCACCAAAACGTGCGTCTTTGTCTTCTTCTGTGTGTACGGTATGTCTCCTTTGTGTTTGTGTGTGTAGCCTGGTCGTTCACTCATCCTCTCCTTCAACATTCCTGCTGAGCAGAGCAGAGGTCACTGCCAGGACAAGTCACCGTGTGTGTGTGTGTGTGTGTGTGTGTGTGTGTGTGAGTGTGTGTGTGTGTGTGCGCGAGCGAGCGGGGCCTCCTCTGTCCAGGATGAAGGATGAAGGGAGGGAGGTGAAGGAGAGGTGAGAGGGTGACAGGGAGGGGGTCAACCCACGGTCAAATACAAACCCCTACTCCCCTTGTCTGCTTCTCCCCTCTACCCACTTCCTCTCCACCTCCTCTCATACCCTTTCACTCCGTCTTCATCTCCTCTTCCTCTCCTCCTCTCTCGTCTTTTCTCCGTTCCCCGTCCTTTTTCTCCTCCTCGCATTCTCCATTTTGTTTTTCCGCCCTTTCTTCTTGTCCTCCTCCTTCCCTAACTGCAATGTAGGGTCTTGGAACTATTTTTAGTTGAGGACAGAATAGAAGAGACATAGTAGCTTGATCACACACACACACACACACACACGCACACAGCCGTGACCCAGAATGTGACCCTGAGCAGTAATGGATAAAAAATGAGAGTGACCTTTGACCCCTTCCTTCCCCTCCCTCCTTCCTCCCCTCACTTATTTTTCTAAGTTTTATTTTTCTACAGTTCACTCTACAGTTCTACAGTTCACTCCCTCCTTCTCTACATACACCCTTCCTCGCTTCCTTGCAGCGTCTCCTCTTTCTTTCACTCCCCTCTGCTTTTCTTTTCACAGTCCAGCAGACAGAATTCCTTCTCCTCCTTCCTTTCTATCGTCCCTCCTACTCCTGCTCCTCATGGCGTTTCTTCATTCATGTCAGAGTGTGTGTGTGTGTGTGTGTGAGTGAGTTTGTTCTTTCCTATCTGTTTATTGTGAAATTAATTAAGTATTTCAGTGGGGAATATTTTTACATTATCATCCTTTAAATGTTTGAGTTTGCTTCGTGCTCAGGGCTCAGATCAGGATGTTCGGTATCACTTTCTATGACGCCCGTGTCTATACTAGATAATCATCACTGTTATAATGCATCACGTCTTGTTCAGAAGTGACTCTCAGTGGTCACCGACTGCTTAAAGTAAAAGTAAAAATGTATTTTGCAACGCTTTGTGTGTTGTTCTTAGATGTTCATAGATTGATTTTCATTTTACTCAAAGCAAACAATGACCAGTAACATATAATCATATTAGAATGCATTATAACAGTGATTATAACGCATTATAATACGAGTTTAATGTATCCAAACTATGGGAATTATAATAGAAAATGTCAGCGAGTGACCAACGGTTATTAAGTATCAGGATAGTTTTAAAAGTATAAAATGCGCAGTACGTGTTATGATTATTATTATAAAGCCTCATGAATGATGCAGATTATAACACATTACGTTTACAAAGCATTCTTGACGTGGGCTTCATAGGAAGTGTTACCGTATTATAATCTATTCACGCCATCATTTGCATATTTATTGTTGGATCCAGTAAACATGTATAGTATACGTACAAATGTGCATTCACAGAAAACAATATTCACATATAGATAGTTTTAAAAAAAAGATCTTTGCAATATGTATCAGTTATGAGCAGCTGATGTCAACATGATGCAGTTGTTTTGATGGATCAATTCATTTGAGCCAATGAACACAGAGTAGATTAAGGGCTGGTTGCACCACAAAGGAAATACCGATAATCCATATATCAGATCTACAAATAAATCCTACACATTTCTAATAATCATCTTTATTCCTCTGTGAATAGTGTTCCAGGCAGAAAGACTTCAATTTGAATCCTGGTCAATTGGTAATTATTTATTAATGTATTTATTTATTCATTTATTCATTTATTTTTATTTTATTCATTTATTATATTTTTTCTATTTATTTATATATATTTATTTGATGGATGCAACCACTGAGGAAAGCTACAGTAGTTATTCTGTTGACGATTCTTTGTCTGAGATTGTGTAGGCCTGCAGTCTACACCGGTTTGTACTGAACTTTGAAATCATTTGAATAAAACTTTAGTTAAAATGACAGTTTGTAACGTGGTGACTGGTGACGTGTAGCAGCAATGGTCCTTGTTTGATTAGTCATCCTGTCTCTCTCTACTCACCATTCTGCTTGTCTCCACCAAAAGGCCTTCCAAAATGTAAAACAAAAAAACTAAAATACATGTACAGTATATGTATATTTTAGAACAAACCATAATGTTAATTTCAAATACTGCTGCATTGCTGCAAACCTCCCAGTTTATAGCAGATACCCTAAAAGGATGAAACAGCCTTTCATAAATCCTCACAATCACTGCTCCAACAGCCTGAGCAACCAGATATTAAAATGCTTTTACATTTCCTTTATTTTATTTTAATTAATTTTGTGAGCGCAATTAGACTTTTAGTGAAGCGCTCTCTTTAAAAGCTGTCGCTGTAAGTCTTCCCAGGAGGACGATGGTGTCTGGTATCATTCCAGCTCGATGCATGAATCAAACCAAAGAGGTAGCCACACTTCTGTGCTCTAAAAGATGCAATCGTTTATCAATC
The DNA here is from genome assembly GCF_050575085.1 of Anarhichas minor. Taxonomy (NCBI): domain Eukaryota; kingdom Metazoa; phylum Chordata; class Actinopteri; order Perciformes; family Anarhichadidae; genus Anarhichas; species Anarhichas minor. Next base: position 268,648 of record NW_027466559.1, on the reverse strand, counting down.
CCAATAATTACAAATAACATAACCATTTCAAACAATACATTCTTTTTTTATTGTATTCATAGTCATTTTGGGAAACATGCAATCATACATTTGAACACAATTACATTAACAGGAGAGATGGCACTACTTCATCACTGAAGATGTTCAATCTATCATAAGGAAAGTTATTACATTATTTGGTTGCATATTGAAATTAGTAAATTTCAAAATTGCTGACACATTCAAGAGTAAGGGAGATATTATTATTATTGTTATCATAAACACATGTATTTTTGACTTTGTACATGGCTGGTTGATTCTATCCAGGACGATCAGAATGAGGTTAGATTAAATAAAGTGACGCCTGAATCAGTCCTGATTGTCCTGCAAGTTCAAATATCTTTTCATAGTATCAGTGAAAATAGTTGCTTTGTAGCAACTTAATGAGAGTAAAAAAAATGTACTTTTATATTATAATTTCCCTCAGTTATCTTATGCACACGCACACACACCTAGCATCCATCCTCTGAGCCGTCTCCAGGCCTTTCTGCCGTGCGCCACCTGCTGGTTGAGAACAGCAAACATCTCTCTCTCTCTCTCTCTCTCTCTCTCTCCATGTTTTCACACTGCAGACAGTCAGCTGAGTCCTCCCTGACCCAGGGACACTTCACCAGCAAAGAGCCACAAGTGTGAGAGGTCAGAGGTCAGAGGTGCATGTGATCAGAGGGGACGGAGGAGCTGGTCCCTTTGTCTCACCTGTTCTTCTGAAGGAGATGTTTCGGTGTTCAGCTTCCCAAACATCTCACTGACAAAGGTCCATTTTCAATCAAATATAGAAGGAACTTTGTTTCTCATCTGGATAAATAGCATCTTATTCAGGGAACTGTTTTTCTGTTATTTTCATATATTTTTGACAATTGTTGATACTGTTTATTATTTAGAAAGGTATTGAATGAGCCTTTTTTTCCTCCACCTGCACATTAGGTTCCATTGTGACCTTCGTTGCCATTTGACTATAATCCGTGCAAATAAAGACAACTTTCTTTTTCTTATTAATAAATATAGAAATAAAAATGAAAATAATAGCATTTAAAAAAGACGTGACAAGTGCCTTTAAATATTGAAAGCACAAAAGAAACAATACAACTATTAAAACACAGTTAAAATAAATAAAAAATAATATGATATTTACATTATTAGTAAAAAGGTAAAGTCCCAGAATGTAATCAGAGTGCGTCACAGTGTCTGCTTGTATTTAAAGAGCCTTTTGTACAATTATTTCACAATATTGTTTTTTACCAATCATTTTGTGGATTCAAGCAACATGCAACATTTCATCAAATGAGTACTTTATTGTCTGGTTTGAGTATTTTAGACGATGTGAAATATATGACAAATTACATATTTAAATTTGACTACTTTTAGGCCACTAAATAAATGATTCAATAATTAGGATTCTGTATTTTTCCACAAGAAAAAAAATATATTTTTAAGGCTCAAAAACCTTTAGACTTACATCTTAATACAATTAAGAAATAGTTTACTAAATGAATAAACATTGACTTTGTTAAACATGTTGAATGAAGGAGAACCCTTGACAGAATGTAGAGGGCTTGTTTGTGCTCATAATTTGTTCAGAGAACTTTGACTTATGAACACATTATTTCCCAAATCCTGCTCTGCTGTTCATGATGATATTACTTGTGGAATTCCTCAGTTACCTACAGGAGGTGATGGAGTGTCTGAAGAGAGGTGTTTACTTGTGAACGTGGATGGATTTGGAAGCAAAGGCCCGGGCCAGCTGACTCTGTGGCTCGTTCACTGAGAGCCCCGTGCCGGCCTGTAGTCGTGCTACAATGCTAATAGCTCCTCCATCTCTTCATCGCTCTGTTCGACCATCACACCACTAACTTGGTTTGTAGTAATGTCATCATACAACATATGAGCATGATGTATTAGTACTGTGAACATGGGATGTTTGTGGTAGTGGTAGTATGCAGAGCTGCTGTCTGTGTCTCTATTCACATTAATACTGGAAGAGGATCAGGTCTGTGCAGCAACTTGCTTCATATATTTCTTATGCATAAGGTGCTGCCACTAAAATAAGATAACAATGTAACCAACATGTAATAAAACATTGTATTTTGGGCTTTTTTAAAGAGACCATGTTACATGTAATGATGATGAAGATAAAATAAGACAGCTGTTGAAAAAATTGATCTAAATGGAAATTAAGTTAGTTTGAATTGTTTTTGATGAAGAATTTGATGACTATTGACAAAAACACAACAACAAAAAACATAAGCAAACTTCAGCTTCTTCGTTCCCGGCATTGGGAAGTAACTCAGTAGATTTACTCAAGTACTTACAATTCTAAGCTACTTATAGTCATTTACTTACTTCCACTACATCTCAGAGGAAGACATTCAACTTTTCACTTCACTACAATTATTTGATTCATTTAATTAGAAGTTACATTGCAGATTTAGAAACAAAATAGAAAATGTAATGACCAAATACATCATGATGTATTATTATGTATATATAGATACAGTGTAAAATAAGCCCCAGATTGCAGCTTTAACATTTATATTCATATTAAAGCATCAATAATTATGATCTAATAATTGAATGTTTATTATTCTGCATAATGATTGTCTTTGTGGATTTTTTTCACTTTAGGAGGAACTTTCCTTTTATGTTGACTTTGAGTTCCCTGTGGACAGAAGCAGTAGTGTCTCGGAGCACCAGAGTCTGTTTACTGCTGGAGGGTCTGACAGGCACAGTCCTGGTTCTGGTTCCCCCGTGTCTCCCTTCTTTCCAGTGGGACGAGCCATTCGGCCTAATACCTCCATTTTTTACTGAAATGATGACCTGAACCCCATCCAACACCTTTTGGGATGAACCAGGACACAGACTGTAAGACAGACCTGTTGATCAGTGTTGGACTTCACTTGATGGTCTTGGGTAATCCTCCTTCCTTTACCTCCTTGGCAAGTGAAGGTCAAAGGTCACCCACACCACACAAAGACACACGTCTCTCTCTGACACTACGTCCGTCTCCGTGTCTTGCTTTGCTCAGTGATCAGATGGAGCCTGTCTGCTCTGCTTCATTACACACTCATCAATATTTCAGAGACACTCTCGCACATGAATCACTGGAGGAGACCTCGTTAGGGACGATCCGCCTCCTCATCTCTACAATACTCACTAATTAGACTTTTCCCCGACTCGCTAACTCTTTCTTCCGTCCTACAGTTTGGCGTTTTTCCAGTGGTAAATCAAAAGTTTGTGCATGTACCAAATGATGATGAAGACAGACACACACACACACACACACACACAGTCAGAGAAGAGAGAGAGAGGTCTGGTATGTTTGATTTATCAATATCTCATCAAAGCAAGCTTGGCATGCCTCTTCTTTATGATAAGTTGTTGATGAGTTGTTATAGGTCATTTAAAGTTGAATGAAGTATCAGTTGAATGATATATATATATATATATATATATATGTATATATATATAGAGAGAGTGTATGTAAAGACTATAATGTCTTACAACTTTATATATAACACAGTATGATACTTGCAGAAACAATGCCAGTTAGAGACCAGCAATTATATGTTATAATACTTGATTTTATAATATAAAATTATTCATAAAATGTTATGTTTATTGTAATCATTATGAATATGAGTGTTTGTACTATAATTATACAGTTCTGAGCATTACAATCCATTATACGTATGTTTAAAATGCATTATAGACACGTGCCTTTTTATTTATTTTTTCCTAAAGCCTAAAATACATCTTATCTTCCATTATTCTTTTTTTGTGGAGGGGCGGGGGATGGGATCATTAAAGGATCCAAAGGAAGGGCTTTCCTCTTTATGGGTTTCCTACTGCAGTGATGTCACGATTGGTCAGCGTGCTCGTTGAAACATGCAAACAAAACACATCAACTTGGTACATATGCAGCATATATATTCCATATTATTTAGAATAGAAAATGCACTCTGTGTTTTTATCACATAGCTTGCTAACAAAGGCAGCGCTGTTGTTACAGTCAAAGACAGACCTCTAGTCCATCAGAAGGATATAATGTACACACACACACTGGGCGACACCTGCTGTGTGACAGGTGAACTGCAGCCTCCGGTCTGCCCAGATACACACGTCTGTTATGTAACATTATTAGCAGTATAATGCCAAAACACACACTGTGATATTTGAAAGATTAGGTCATCAGAACTGTATGATCGAGTCAACTTTGAGGCTCCCTCATGTAAATGAAACATAAAAACAGCCATTGGGATCTGAAACATGGCTCGTACCCGAAGCTCAGAACAGGGCTGCTTCTCTTGGCTCAGAAGAAGCTTACACTTACACTTGGATGCATGTTGTTTTTACAGCACATCAGCGTTAGCAATGTTTACTGTAAACTTCAGATTCTGACACCAAGACCAAGACCCATTATTTATAAAGAATAAAGGTGATTTATCATATTTCTTTTGTCTTATACTACTGGCCGACATTTATCTATATTTTTCTTATTGTCAAAAAATCTCATAAAAAGACCAACAACTTGCCTGACTTCTGACTTCCTCCCCTCTCATTGGATGTAAATCTTTAAAAAACCACCTCACATATATACATATAGTTATATTTGTCTCAAGAAACTCTCAGTATTCCCCTGTAACAGCTGGTCCCTGTAGTTTTTATATATATATATATATAGTTGTATTAGACAGCTGGTCCCTGTAGTTTTTAACAGACGCTGCTCAAATGGGAGGAAATGGTGCACTCGTTGGGGACTATTTTCAGCAGCGGATATATACCAATGTGGTGCTCTGGTGAGTGGTTTGTGGCAGCATCGATTGCGTATTCGACTGAGTCAAAAACAACTACTGTGTTTGTGGGATTAGCTGACAATCAAAATGCATAGAACATCCTGAGATATGTCATCTTACATGACTGCAGTCCAGAGACAGAGACCGCTGTTTCTGTCCCATGTGAAAATCAAACATATTGTTGACTTATTTTGAAGTTACATTAGTGACGTTTGTGACGTATTTTCAGTGCTTTTTGTCACATTGTTAACTTACGTATTATACTACTACTATGCACTTATTTCATGCCCAAATGAATGTTATGTTTATTGTCAGTGTGTGTTTCTCCTTAACAGTTTTTTCCCACTGTGACCATTACGTCACATTGTTGCCGAAACATTACTGCGACCGTTTCGCATAAACTATTACCGTTAACGTTACTGTTACCGTTAAATTAAATGCGAAAAGCCATTTTACAACGTTAGACCCCTAGTGTGAAATGACAAGAAAAAAGTTGTTCAAAGGTTTCACATTGGTGTCATGAAGCAGAATGTCCGTAAAAGTACCGTATTTACAGGAGTAACGTATTAAGACGTTATTCTGTTTATCATACCTTTCCATGTGCGGCCTCTTCTCTGTTATTCTATCATCTGTTGTGCTCCTTCAACTAGCAGCAGAATGCCTTTCTTTCTTTGCTTCCATCTTTGCCAATTTCCTGTGATTTCCTTTTTAAACATATTACAGTTAATCACTACCATATATATATTTATTTATATAACTTTTTCAAACATTAACAGTTGCAGATTAACATTATTTTTGGGAAGAGATCCAGATTATTTGAAAGAATAAATCTGTCTTCCTCTCTGAGCACATTTAAGATTAATCATATGATAATGTATTATTCCAACACTTCACTGTAAGTAATAATGAGTTGGTTGATAAACATGTCTTGATGTTTTACTTTTCAGAGCAGTTACTCCCAAACTCTTTGACCCCTCTAAATGACGCAGTGTCTACTGGTGAACCCTCAGCACAGGCGATGGTGATGGTGTTGATGTTGGTTAACAGCGGTGATATTCCCCTCTCATATTCCTCTCATGTCTGGAACGTTCACTGGCCTGAAGAGGAAAAACGTTTTGGACATGATAATGCTGAAATCTGTCAGTACGTCATATAACTAGCAGCCTTTAGTAGACAGCTGGTCAGCCTTCGCTTCAAGGCCACGTGGGAATGTTTGCCCGTGTTTCTAATGCGTCCATGCAGAGAGGTGACCTCGTACCAGTCCTTCACCGAGGTACTGACGACAGGAAAAAAGAAAAAAACATTTGATTGACGGAGCGTGAGCGCGCAGCGGCGTCACTCAGATCGATCACGCCATCCTCATGCCGTGTATGTGTATGTGTGTGTGTGTGAGTGAGTGGTGCAGTGCAGCAAGCGGATCCGGAGCCGGCTGAAACGGGGCGCTGTGTGATTTTGGACTGGAGAAGTGATTCTCTGAAGGTTTTCCACTGACGGCAGAGAGTCGGAGTGAGGCAGCGGTCTGCAGAGCCAAGGTTAACCCCTGCTGCACTGCAGAGCCAGGGGTCAGAGGTCAAGAGGTCAGTCAGAGAGAGAGGAACAGTGAGATCACTGGGATCAACAGATGTGATGATTCTATGTTAGTATAAGGCATTCCATACTTATATTGTGTTATGTATGGGTATGTAGGATAGCAGAAAGCAATATGTGCTGCCTTATATACTGTGAGGTCAGCACCTATTAGGATAGGCTTGTCGTGATTGGTCGGCTACACAAAATTTACAGACGGCGAATGCGTGCTCGTGACTGGAGGAGAGTCTTACCCACAGAGTCCAGTAGAGGGCTCCATCTGTGTTCATAGAACTAGGGTTACGATATCGTAACCTTTGTTTAGGCTGATAATATACAGTATTTACATTTTATTCGAATTTATTAAATTCAATAGTTTCTATATTTAATATACATTTTAAATGGTGAGTTTTGTGGCATTAGATACTGTGAAATAACATTAGGGATTATATATATATATATATATATATACACACACACATCTTTTATTAGCCACAGTAAACACATGTTGTGTGTTCAATGAATTATTATTGTACTGATAGGCCACCGTGTTTTTTAACTAGGGTGAAAAATAACCCCAACCAACCAAACCAACCAAAATAGTATTCATAAGTATCACGTGAACATTGACACAATATGATGAGTATGAGACCTGTAATCCACCAACTTGTAAAGCTACTAATATTAATTGTTTAAATTGTGTAACACAAGAGTCGACCAGCCTGTAGTCTTCTATTTTAGGATTGAGGTGGGGCCTCATCCTTGTTTGAGGGTTATGTATTTGTGAGCTGAAGTCGTTATATGTGCACCTTTCATGCACACTCGGAGAGCAGCATCCTTCTCTTACAAGGCAGACGCGCACAAACATACTCTCTGATGACCTCCAGCTGACCCTGGAGACGTGAGGGCGAGATGACGGGCAGAGGTCAAGAGGTCGGAGAGTGAGAGAATCCAGTGAGACGGTGGGACGAGAGAGTCACGGACCAGGATCATTACATTACAGAATACATATTTGTTCTGTTAGAGTCACTGCCTCTGCTGTTCTCTCTCCATCTCTGTTTGTTGTCTCAAAGTCAGTGAAGCGAGTTCACTGAGTGAACACTGATCAGACGCTGTTGTTTACTTCCTGTCTTCGTCGGCAGCCGTCGCCATGGCGACAGGTAGAGCGTGAACTTTCTGTAACCTCGGCGACGTGGAAGTCCCCCCCCCCCCCCCCCCCCCACCACCACGCCAGGGGGTGAATTTGAGGCTGTGACCGCAGTCACAGGTCACGGCGAGGTCAGAGGACGTACGGAGGTGGAACCTGATCATTTATTTGTTATTTTATTTTTAACAGTACAAATGTCAATTCATGTTTGTATTTGTGCTGCACAATGCACTCTTTTTAACACTTTAAATAAATAATAATACATGGGGTGCACTGGGGTAGAACATATAGTGTTTTTAAATGCAGCGTGTTTCAGTTCTTGTACTGTTTCAAATGATAAAGAGCAGCAGAGGTATCCTGACACTCACTCACACATAGAGGCAGGACTGAGTCTTCAACACGGAAGTAAGTCAGCATGTTTTTCACTTCCTGTTCTTCTCAGAGTCAGTGTTTCTGTGGTGACGTGTGGTTGCTAACAAATGGCTGAATGAGTCTGGAGGGATTGCCGGGGACAATAAAAGCCGTCATGGCGACACTACTGTAAACCTTTAGCTTAGTGACGCTGGAGTCATGTGACCGGGGTGTAGTTCAGTCATGTCTTTACGCTGCACAATTACGTTGTTTTATTATTATATATTTCATGACTTGTTTGTTCATAAGCGCTCTCACTCCCTCTCTGAGGTCAAACATAACATAATGTTCATTTACTCGTCTCTGAATGACTTTTGGGGAAACTATATAATTGTTCATGTATAGCTCATATAACAAATACAACATGAAATGTTTCCTTGTTTGGTGAATTAACAATGACACATTGTATGTATATTATGTATATATCATGTGCATATGTATTCATTTACCAACAGCTAGCCTGCTATGGTGTGATTATAACCTGTTTAAGCAAGCGCTCATCAAGTATAATAATAGACACATTCAAATCTAAACAGTAATTCATTAATAGATAATATTGTTCACAATAAAATAGGCCCTCCTAGGCTGGCTGCCTGCACACACAGAAGTCATTATTTGGGTCTTTATTTGCATCATCTGTGTGTGTGTGTTGTGATTTGCAGCATCAGGAGGATGACTTTGATAACTGCTGGTACGAGGCTCGTTTTAAGTCCGGGTACGGCTCAATCCACTCCTCCACAGATGATAACTTTAAACATTTCCATGTTGTCGTGGGTTTTAGCAGCTAACTTGGCCACTTTGTATTCGTGAACCTGTTGCTTAGCAACCATGATAACACATTAGTGATCCTGAAAGTGCAAATAAATTAGACTTCATATCAGATTGCTTAATTTGAGCTATACAATGTATACGTACATTAGACATATTATATGTCATAAAACCGATGTGGAATCAACAGGTTATTTATCACGTGTCCGTAGCCTCATTACAGCTGAGATGCTAGTGCTAGCGTAGCATCTAGTGCTAGCGTAGCATCTAGTGCTAGCGTAGCCTGGAAGAGCTTCCTCCAAACTGAGATTTGATATATATTTTGTGTTTTTGTCTCTAATGACAAATATTCTTGACGTGCAGAAGAGGAGATGTCTAGAGGTCTAGTGTATTGTCTTTTATCCCCCCCCCCCCCCCTCCTTGTAACCCTTACACAAGCTGCTTTGGCGGTACTGTACCTAATTATGGTTTTAATTATGAATAATAAAGTAAATACTAAAATCTGGACTAACGTGAACCTACTGTGTCTCTTTGTTCTCTCTTCATTTGAATTTGTCTCACTCTCTGTGGAATAATCTATCTGAGAGGTTCAACATCTGCTGTTAACACACACACACACACACACACACACAGCGAGACCAGCAGCTTGCAACGTCACGCTCGCAACACACTCAGACACACTGTGCATAAACATACACGCTTAAAGATATTTATGAGCTATTGTTTCCTTTATTCTAGAGAGAGAGAGTTTCAACTGGAGTGAACTTCTAGCTCGACCCTCGCTCTCACTCTCTCCCAGGTTGCTCCCATGGAAACCCAGTGATTTAATCGTTACACAGAGTCATAATGAGTTTCACCTTCAGAACAAACACATGCACACACGCAGACAGCTGCGAGGCGGCCGTGCGCTCTACAGTGGTGGAGCTAAATGTGTGAATGGAGGGCTGTAAATTTACGGCGTGAGTGATTTACAACGCACGCACAGCGAGTCCAGGGTGGAGTCCACTAGAGCGGCCTCCTGGGAGCCTCTCTGTCTGTCTCGCTCACATTCAAATCAGCTTCCAAGGAATAGATCCAGAAAATATCTCTTCGCTTTCTCGTTCTCGTTGAGACTGAGATGTCTGTGCGGTGAATAATACACTACCGCCAGCAGCTGGCTAGCTTAGCTTAGCACAAAGACAGCAGGGGGAAATGGCTCTCTAAAGTTCACTAATTCTTATATCTCCGTTCAAAAAACTGTAAAAGTGACAATTTCGCGGCGGGGGAATAGTCGCTGCCTGTCCCACTCTCACCAAACGGTGTATGAATGATATGTAATTTTTCCGTGCAATAAATACGCCTTTCTTGCTTTTTGCATGTAGTTTGTACACCATGTAGTCTGTACTGACCGCAATGTAAATGCATCTTTGTAGAAAAGCTTTACTCTGAACAGGTAGTATAAAATGTGAGTGATCACTTCAAGTTTGTAGAGACCGGTGCCCAAAAATGTTGTTCTTGCTTATTTTTAAGTTACGTAACTAACATGTTTTTCTGTTACGTTGTTTCCGTACGTATTTTACTTAGTTTCCATATTCATTTTCAAGCCCAACTATGATATTTTTCAGTGGTTTTGTTGCTCAAACATAACAGCGACCGCTTCGTTAAATGACATGCGACCTGCCTAAATGTACTATGTATACACCTTCCCATGGGGTTGCACTTCCTGGAGTCTTGTCTCTATACCCTATATGTGATTGCCAGGAAGCTTTATACCCAGTGTGTAAAATTACGTCGTTAACAAATGCGTGGTTAGCAAATACTTTATCAACACATCGTGTGTTTTTCTTCTCTTAGTTCAAGTCCAATCAAAAAGCGCTGAGTGATGGCCAGAGCACTAAAAGCTCTGGGGCTCAGCAGAGACGGTGCAGCAGCACGCTGTCTGACTCTTTTGAACTGGATGTTTAAGTGGTCCAAAAAAATCCTGATCTCATCAGCTGAGGAAAGTCATTCTTCTGTGTGTCTGCTGAGCGGAGCTCTGTGCTGTCTAATAGTATCAGACTGCTGACCTGAGACGGACGTGTCACCAAAAAAAGAGCTCGACTCCCAAGTCAGTCTCAAGTCTCGACAGTCTAACGTGATATTCATTTAGTCAATTTTGGTCCCATTTAGAGTAGAAAACATCATAAAGCAGGGTATGCTTTAGGGCGGGGCTACCTTGTGACTGACAGGTCGCTTCCAGGAAGTTGTCCGGTCTGGGAGTTGTCTGTGTTTTTATCTTAAAACTTGAAACATTACACAGTGTATTTTCAGTTCATGAGAGTAAATTGTAACATTTTGGTCGCATAGAAAAGTCAGTTATACTAAGCGCCACCCTCTCATGTCCCTTCTGGTTACGAAAAGCAAAGGTGCTGACGGCGAATATGTCCAACTCAAGGCTTCAAAACCATAGTCCACAAACCAAAGTTTTTGTTGTTTTTTGCAGTGGCTGCTTTTTGCACATGATCGCACAACTTGAACTTCCCAATGCCTGAAATGACCCCGACCTCTTAACGCCGCATTACACGGTGGTGCCACGTTATGTGTTGAAATGATGTGGCGCCACCACTGAAACAATTTAAGTTTAAGCAAAAACGTTCTTTGTTAGATTTAAGAGAGAAAAGACCATGGTTTGGGCTGAAATAACTTACATAGCCTATTTGAAATAAGTCAACATTGACTTTTGGTGTCATGAAGGACACAAACACCCGTCTCCTGGGTGGAAGTGCTCCATCCACCCCAACAATGTGGGTGAAGAGGTCGTGGTCATTTCATGGATTCTTTGTGAGATGGGTCTAGTATATGCAGTTTGTGAATTCCTAGAGAGTCTTTGCTCTCCCAAAGAAGAAAAACAAAAGGAGCCTCTCATTGCCGACTACGGTCAACTGAAATGACAACAGTTGCCGGCAGATAGCGCATAGCTGTGGCTAACTCAAAGACTCAAGGATCATTTAATGTCATTATGCAACACAAGGATGCACAACGGAATTCAGTTGTAGCCCATTTATAACACAAAAAACACACAACAAACAAAAACAGTAGTACATTTCAGGAGTGCATTTTTGTAAATTTGCATCTTAAGGACTCCAAGATTAAGTTGGTCTAACTGACTCTCCTTTAGAAATAAGAATCATCTAAAAGTGTCTTCAATGTGCATGTAATGTGTGAGCTCCTGATGTTGAAGCATGACGGACGGAGCTGATAGCCAATCAGCTGGTGTATGTTCCGCTCGAGCTACAATGTTCGAATCATATTTTAAAACTTAAACCTCACTGAAAGACTTCATAGAATCACTTAGCTGCTATTGTTGTCCACAATCTGACACTCCAACATTTTCAACAAAGCCCCATTAAAACATATGTATATAAGAGTCAATAAAAAAACATTTAACCAGAAAGACACAGAGGATAACAAGTTACTATTATTGTTTCTGTTTCTTTAACGTCCAGATAATTCCTTTTTACAGCTTGGAAATATCTTCTAAACTGAGTCCTTTGGTGATTTTATAGAGACAGTAATACGTGTTGATTTTACTGCTTTTTAAACACTGTTCAAAACTACGCACATGCCCTTTTATAACTTCCAAATCGAATCATCACATCACGCAGAAGAGGTGAAGGAGGCCATTAGAGGGGGCTTGTGACTGCGCGGAGACAGAGAGCGAGGCAGGAAGGTAATTACTGCCAATGTTACTGCTTTTTGAATGTAGTAGAAGTTGCGAGCGCTCGCTAACCTTTTACAGCTTCAGGAGATATTCAGAACGGCGACTTTGAGTGTGAGAACAAGCGGAGAGAGGAGATCTTTTAACAAGATGGAGACGGATAGAGACGGAGGAAGGTGATTACTGTGGCTGTTATTGCCTTTTAAAGGAGCATTACGCCAAGTGTTATCGCCCCACTGCGCTTTCTATGGAGCCATAGCGCTGTGTAACACCGCTGCCTGTTTGTGTGCATGAATTTGAGGGTAAAGTCGTGTGTGCGAGATGCAGTCGATGTGCGTGTTGAAGCATTGACCCCTAATCATTCAGTCACCTTCCCAATTTAGGGCCCATCTTCCTGAGCAACAAGCTCACTTCTTATATCAATCCAGTGCTGGAAGTATGTGAGGAGAGGCAGCTTGACTTCTCCAAGGAAAGAGGCTTCACCGTTTCCTTTTCTATCTCATTTGGCCAAGAAATACAAACAAAAAATTCCCATGTGAGGAAAGTACATGTTGACCACAGTATGTCATTTTGATTTTTGGAATGTGTTCATAGCATAATAGTTGTTAACACATGCTGTATGCCTGTGCTTGTGCAAACATATACCCTAAAATGTACGTTCCCGTGCAATGAAACTCCAATGAATCTGCATATTTTTTCACAGATTACGGTCCCAGTTTTAAACAAGTGGATAACATCAAATTACGCGACAAATAACTCAACTTTGACACATTGGTTCCACATGAGACACGAACAGCAGTCTCCTGGACCCAATGGTCCACCCCGACCTCCTTTGCGTGGACTTTGTGGCTCTATTCACCACATTCCCTGTCCCGGCTCACGGCTATGTTGATTGCATAAGAGTTGATTATGTGAGTTATATACAAATGATAGTGTATTACTTTTTGTAGATACGAACAGTGTGTGAGAACAGTCTGTTTTATGGCCTGCAACTGTTATGGTTTAATCTCACCGCTCACCTTTATGAAGTGACAATTATGTGTTAAAAGTTCTCTGTGCTGCCCAGAATTGGCCAAAAATGAATGCAATTGTAATAATGCTTGAACTCAATCACTGGTGATCCTAAATATTCTGTGGCTCCCCTTTGGTTAAACTTGAACTTCTTGGAACGAACAGCTGTGAGGACATACATCATGATGTTCCGTAAAATGTTGAGGAAAAGGCTTTTGTGTTTGACCGACAGCAGCGTCTAGGGCTGGCAAACGACACCCTTATCGTCAGGACAACATCATTTGGTACAAATCACGTAAATGAAGCCAACAGAAGTGCCAACCACTGCAGTTCCTCAAATGGCCACTTGTGGCTGGCGCCAAAAGCGAGTCAATCCCGATAGACCTCCGTGTTAAAATGCCCAACTTTACAGCAGAAATAAACATGTTTACAACCTGGAGCGAAAAACAGTTTTGGTCTCGAATGATGTTTCCCGCTTTTTACCATAATTTACCCTTTTTACTGTCCAGCAGGTGAATTTTGATACAACTCACCGATTTAAATTATATTAAGGCTCAAAGCGATGCATAATAAACTTTGAGTTTCAGCTCGCTGCTACGACGTCGCTGCTACGACGTCGCTGCTACGACGTCGCTGCTACACACTCTAAAGCAGTGATTTTCAACCACAGTGTGCCGTGAGAGATTGTCTAGTGTGCTGTGGGAAAGATATAGACTCTGAACTGGGCCCTGGACAAAATTCTAACCCAGATGAAAAGCCTCGTATGAGTGGTGGTCAAAAGAAAGAAGAAACGGTGAGCTCGATGCAATACAGCAAAAGTTACCTTTCGTTTGGATTTACTTTCACCGGGGATCCGACTGCACCGACTCCGTTATGCTTCGATCACACCACTCCAGTTCTGAGGTCTTTGCACTGGCTTCCTGTCCAGCAAAGACTTGACTTTAAAGTCCTGCTGTTGGTTTATAAAGCACTGAATGGTTTAGGGCCAAAATACATCTCTGATGTGCTGCTACCTTATGAACCATCCCGACCCCTTAGGTCGTCTGGGACCGGTCTACTTCCTGTTCCCAGAGTCAGAACTAAACATGGAGAAGCAGCGTTCAGTTGTTCTGCTCCACACATCTGGAACAAAGTCCCAGAAAGCTGCAGGTCTGCTGAGACCCTCAGCTCCTTTAAATCAAGACTGAAGACGTTTCCGTTTGCTGCCTTTAGTTGAACCACATTCAAGGATATTAATACATTTCCTGCATTTTACTACTGTATTTTATTTCTTACACTGTTTTTTTGTTTTTTAATCGATGTTCTTAATTGTTCTTTTGCCTTATGTTTTGATGCTTTAAATGGTTTTATGTGAAGCACTTTGAATTACCTTGTTGTGCTATACAAATAAACTTGCCTTGCCTTGGTGTGTGGGGAAAAGCTATCCAACAGTGCCGTGGTCCCAAGCAAGCTTAAACGTCATCTCCAAACGAAACACCCGTCACTTCAAAACAGAACTTGGTGTGCCGCGGGATGTTTTTAAAGTAAAAAATGTACCTCAGAAAAGGTTGAACACTGCTCTAAGGAGTCGGCTGTTTATTTTTACGGTAGGCAGCACGTTGTGTTTTAAGCCTGTTTTTTCGTTAGGCAAACCTAGCATCCCAATTAATATCACAGTGTAAGTGAATAACGGATGCACCTTGCTAACCAAGCTGGCTAGCTAGCGCTAGCAGCCGGGCTTCGCTCCTGATCAGCTCCACCCTCTTGTCTAAATATGGTCACTTCTTGTTCCAAATAATAACGGCCAAAATGTCAAACTTAAGGTTTCAAAATTGATAGTCCTCAAATGGTTGACGTCATGGTGACTGAATCTACTCGGACATGTCTACAGTTTAGGCACAGCATTGACTTGGTTAGGTCCTGGTTTGGGTTTAAATAAGCAATTTATAGGTCAAAGTTGTGGTTTGTGTTAAAACGACTACTTCACTAAGGTTAGGGGACCTTCGTGTTCATAGTTACAATAGAAACCACAGGTTAAAATGAGTGGTATACATATATATATAAGTAAAATAAGGTTATTGAACAATCAAAGTTTTGCAGAATCGTCCAGTATTGACGTACCCGTCTCGTGGGCTTTGCCTGAAACAAAGTGAAAGATTGAAGAACGCCACCGCTCTACTTCTCTTACAGCTATTCCCTCTTTCCTCTGCATGTCGACGCCCCAAATGAATGTCGGTGCAGTTCACTGAGGAAGTATCAAAGTGCATCAGTGAATCAATATGACGAGTGTCAAATTGACTCGTAATGATCTTCGGGGCCTTGATGGCTGGACTGGATATCTTAACTGACCTCCAGTCCTAATGCTGGACCGTGTGAGTGTGCACAGAAGAAAAGAAAGAAATCAAAATGGATTTCTTTCTTTTTGTCATCCTCTCTCTCTCTCTCTCTCTCTCTCTCTCTCTTTCTCTCTCTCTGGAACGAGTGTATTTGTAGCCACGGCAACAACAACATTATCGTTAATGGTCGCCGCGGAGATGCTGGAGCTGTAATGGCTGACAGCGCTCTGTCGCCGTGGGTTACCAGCTGGGTCTCACACACACACACACACACACACACACACACACACACACACATTGGATGAAAGCAGTGTCTACTCCTCTACTCCTTTCATTCAGATCCACTTTGCATTGATTTTGCAGTTTGGCTGAAAATGCAACAACTCTGTGTCTCTACCTCCATGGCTCCACCGAAATCAATCACACACACACACACACACACACGCACACGTTGGGTTTTGGACAAGTGGCTTGTCTGAGTGACGCCAGACATTCACACACATACACACACACACACACACACACACACACACACACACACAGAGTGCTGGTGACGCCAGGCTGGTATTGGGTCAGTATTGAATTCAAACACTAAGTAACTTCATGACTGCCTGTCTGTCTCCCTCATATACCTGGTTCTCTCTCAGCATGTCTCCCTCCATCTACATATACCTGGTTCTCTCTCAGCGTGTCTCCCTCCATCTACATATACCTGGTTCTCTCTCAGCGTGTCTCCCTCCATCTACATATACCTGGTTCTCTCTCAGCGTGTCTCCCTCCATCTACATATACCTGGTTCTCTCTCAGCGTGTCTCCCTCCATCTACATATACCTGGTTCTCTCTCAGCGTGTCTCCCTCCATCTACATATACCTGGTTCTCTCTCAGCATGTCTCCCTCCATCTACATATACCTGGTTCTCTCTCAGCATGTCTCCCTCCATCTACATATACCTGGTTCTCTCTCAGCGTGTCTCCCTCCATCTACATATACCTGGTTCTCTCTCAGCGTGTCTCCCTCCATCTACATATACCTGGTTCTCTCTCAGCATGTCTCCCGCCCTTTTCAAGACTCAATATCTCAGTTCATCTCTGAATCTGCCTGATGTGTGTGTTCTATGTGACTGCGGACTCTTTCTTGCTTTGATGTGAACACACTTTGCATGCTGCTCATCTCCATTGAAGGTTTAGTTTGTCCCTTTCCTGTTTCAACATGAAAACGTGCACAAAGCCAGCTGCGTATAATGTTCCAGAGAGCTCTGACCTCAACCCAACCCAACGCCTTCTGGGATGAACTGGAACACAGACTGTGAGCTGACCTGATGTCAGCCTCTTCCTATTCCACCATGTAACTTTAACTTAGTTCAGTTTAGATTATTAGATTTATTTATATAAAAGAAATTCATCTCAAATATGAGAAACAAAACTTGGTACCTGATCTTAGTCCCTCGCTGAGTATAGAAGGAAACAAAAGACGCAGAGCAAAACCGCATCACGTCCACTATAAAGGACGAGGGTACTGCAATTTGATCAATACACTGTTCATGTACTTTTTATTAAATAATTAGCATACTGTTTGTCATAATTATCTTTCATTCATGAACAAATCCTAATGTAATGAAACAGCATCTAAAAGTTTTCTGAATCTGCTCTTTTGTTTTACAGAATATGACTTTTCCAGAAGAATTAAATGTTCAGACGAAGGCTGATGGGTAAATATTATCATAATTATTTAATTGTAGCAAGTGTAGTCTTTGAGCTATTTTGGGAACCATAAAGATAACTATACTGTACTGTGCATGTTGTACTATTCATTGTACGGATTGTGATTTACTATGATGTGTTTTAATCAACACGTGAAGCTGAAGGCAAACCCCCACATCTTTAGGGAACATTTTTATTTTAACTTTTTTGATACCGCCCAAAATTATGTAAAATTGCAGTTTTATGTCAATAAATGATCTTGGGGAGGAGGAGGACCCCCATTCCCAAAGATCTAGTATATTTTGTACTGGAGAAATTCTCCTCATCCTGCTTCATGATTTTGGCCAGAAGTACCACGCTGCTGCTGAGGCCTGAATGAGTAGCTCACACGTCTCCGCTCTGCAGGCACACACGGCTGTTTGACTGGCTGCTGTTGATTGCAGGCTTTAGGCGTCCTATAAACATGAATATGTCTATATTAGCGACACTAGAGGCTATAAATAACACAGGAAGCATTAAGACAATTAGCAAACATACAAACACATCACCTTAATATAATGTTTCAATTGGAATATTATTTGAGTCTCAAATGCCTGATATGGAAGATCCTTGCCCGAGTAAAATATCACATTAAAATGAATATATAAATAAAACAGATTATCACTGATGCAGTATAACATGCTTAAAGTAATGACACATTAATAGGAATAAGTAGCAAGAGATCGCTGTGACACACTACATGTGAATAATATATCAAAAGATCCATTCTCAAACAACTGCAGCATGATCCGAGTCTCATTTATCTAGTCGTACACTCACTATTTGCCACAAATCTTCACCAAAACCTATTTAAAACTATTTAAAACGCGTTAACATTAGGAGTTTGCAAGAGTCTGAAGTGTTTTAACGTAAGAGCTCATCAAGGGCTCGCTCATATTAAAATGCATAAATGATCATGTTCACATTAGCAGAGTTTGACCTTGTAAAGTAATTGTAGTTAGTACACTATAGTAAATTAATACAACTTCAGTAATGACTTGTAGCTTTGCTGTAATGATGTCACTGTGGCCTTTCTCACACACACACACACACACACACACACACGTACTGTGCAGGTGACCTCAGCGTGAACTTTGGCTGCGAGAGAGAGAGGGAGGAAGAAATGAGAAGAGAGAGCGAGCATGACAGAGTGTGTGTGACAGAAGGAGAGAGAGAGAGAGAGAGATGAGGGAGATAGACAGGAGGACGCCACTGTCTCCATCCTTCTCACACACTCTCTCTGCTGCGTGTATATGTGTGTACATCACATACAGTGTTTGAATGTGTAGGTGGGTGGATTAAGAGGGTCAGAGGTCAAAAGTTATCACCCGCACTCCTACAGTATTCTCCTCCTCGTGTCTCCTTTACTCCTCTCCTTTCCATGTCACATCCATCCTCTCCCATACCATCTCTTGCCCTTGTCATGTCTCCTTTCCTATTCTCTCCTTCACATGTCTCCTCTCTATGTCTTGTCCTATGTACTTTCTCAACCTCGCCACTCCTCTCTCCTTTTCTCGTTTACTCTCCTTTAGATGTCTCCTTTCTACTTCTCTCCTTCTGTGTTTACTCTCCTTTCCTTTGCATGTCTACTGTCCTCTTCTCTCCTTTCCATGTCATCTTTCTACAGTCAAGTTTATATCCAATTAAACATGCAAATGTTAGCTGAATTTGCTGTCAATCTGTAAAATATAGGGCCCAATGTCAGGGGGTGCCTCACAGTTAGGACAGTACAGAACAAGTTATGGTTAATGCACCACCCGCCAGGCACGCTGAGTGACCCAAATCAAACCCACCCGCAATGCTGTGCGATATACACGTACCTACTGGTCTGGCTAACCCTGCTGGGTCTGATCCTCCAGCTCAACACGTTTACCTTCAGTGAGGCATGCGTGGCTTTTCTGCTGTTTGAACGTTTTTGAAAACTTTAATGAGCACATTGGGACGGACACGTTGAGTGGACTGTTATTATTAGATGCTTTGAGAATGTGGAGAAACTGACCATGGAGCAGATTGAGGAGGACTTTGTGGTGCACGTGGCTCACAGCAGGCCGTTCAGACAGGTGAGTCAAATGACACCATTGTTGTAACTTGCTTTCAAGAGAATGTCAACAACTGGTGCGTCATGTCCATACAACAAGTCTGCATCGTACTACTACGTTTCGAGGGCAACATGTTTTCTCCTGGAATGTTTCTTTATGAGGAATCACAAATACGTTTCTAATCATAGTCCACGGGAGTCAGCCTGGGGAGGTTGATGGCCAGGTCGAACAAACACAGGACTTTCACCCAGCTGACCGCTGTCTGTGCCCCATATGAGACCAAAAGTCAATGTTGACTTCCTTTAATTTAGTTACTTTAAGCCAAACCATGACTTTTTACAAAACAGAAGTTTTGTTGCATTATTGTTTTGTTTGGTTTCAATCCAGGTTGACCACGTATCTAAAACTGCAACTGATATTGCCACGTAATTGAGAATGCAGTTTAGTTTTATGGAACATCATTTTGAAGGAGAAAGGGTTGAAAAGAAGCGTTGCATACCAAAAGCATGAATTTATTCCTTATTACATAATAATCAGTTATTTAGTCAGTCGGTCATTTGTGTTTAATTGAGCTACTGAGGTTGTATATCTATCATTGCAGCCTGAAGGTGTTCTTTAAATTGATATGTCATACTACATTTTTTTCAATTCAGTTCACACCATTGATCCCATGTTTAGAATGTGAGTGTAATCCAGGAGAAGATATGTTTCCCTTGAGTTTAGATTGTATATAACATTTTTCCGCTTTCAGAAATGGAACACGATTACTCAGCGTCGATTTGAACTGATCTACTTTCTACACAAATATTCTCAGAAATCAACACTTTTATCTACACAAGTACTTTTACTTTTACTTTAGTAAAATGTCGCTAAAGTAACAGTACTTCTATTTGAGTATAACATTCCAGCACCCCTGCCTCTCACCTCCTTTCCATGTTTGCTTTCCACTGCTGGATTAAAAAACCTAGATATGTTGATGCCACGATGGTAATTTGATGGTAAAATCTGCCAAGAAATCATTTCATATCTGTAAAACTGTCAACAGGACTTCTTCTTCCATTGCAGAAAAAAGTTAATATTTCTCTTTCTATCACAAATTCTTAATCCTTAGGGCTTTATATTTGTAAAAGGTTTTTTTGCGTTGCATCATTGCAATGTAAAGTCTATGGGCCGAGCGGGACTGAGAAACACTTTTAAGGATCTGCAGTGGGCCGCACAACACAAGAAGTGGGAAAACGCTTTTTGCTTTAAGCCCGAGCGACGCCAATTTGGGCTTCGAGCGAGACCATTTAGAGTGGTACTGTGGTTCCGAATGGACTTTTTATTAAGAAATATCAAAAATGCTCCAGACATATTAAATATCGAATTAACGGAAAAAGTCCGAGCAACATCATCATACCAGCCATTGTAAACACTGCAAACACAATTATACATGAACTAATATCATATCTGGCCATTTATTGTTATGAATGACAGATATGACACATCATAACTGCTCAAAATTATTCAAAATGGTGTCAAACTGCTTTATTAGGATTATTGAACACTCTTAGTGATAAGAAAAGTGAGTATATAGTTAATATTTAGTTATATAGTATATAAAATGAGTATACAGCAATGCAACAGCTGGTTCCGAAAATCAAAATTTTGATTTGTATGACCATTTATGCTGGCCTGCTTCACTCAATCGAAGTAAAATATGTTGTGGGGACATGTGAAACGTGTTGTTCTATGACTGTGGCGTGGTTTTAGGCCAAGCCAGGCATTATTTTTTTTTTTTAATGTTCAATACAAGTGCTTTTTTTCAGGCGAACCTGGAACTTTTTCAATTTCAGCTGTGCCATAAGTGTATCTGTTATTAACCAGTAACATATACACAATATTTACACAATTCAACACATCTCACAAGTGTTACCAGTATTATAGCATAAAAATGATTAAAATAGACCTTGTAGTTAGAGCTGGGGACTCTCGTGAGTATGGGTATGCAATTTTCAAGCAGAGGGCTAAAAATAGGGCTAGGGCTATAGAGGTTAATGCTGGGTGAGCAATTTGCATTCAAGTGACTGGACTCCATCTTTGAGTCCAGTTCTTCCAGTACCCAGTTCTTATAACACATGCTCCTCTCCTCTTCTCTCCTCTTTATGTCTCCTCTCTTTGGTGTTTTCTGTCGTCTCCTCCACATATGATGGGGGAAGCGTGTCGCTATTCAAAAACCAGAACAACTTTTTCTTTGAAGGACTAACGCATTCTTTTCCCATCATGAAAAGGGTAAAATTCAAGAACAAACAACTATTAGATGAGTATTAAAAAGCGGCCGCTTCAATCCAAACATATCAGTGTCGGAGTTTATATGAGTCCAATCCTTCTCGATGTTATTCCTTTGACCATGTTCCATAATGGTATTATAGACGCGCGTGATTCGTCCTAATGGTATTAGCCATAATCTGTATTGGTTTACATTATGAACGTGTTCAGTTTTATGCCTCTTCAAATATTTTGGGAGCCCTAAAGGCCCCCGGGGTCCAGGCTGTCAGGGACCTCCAGAAAGATGCCCGCTTAAAACCCAGTAAAATATTGAAGCAGAGTTTTTTTTCTTTTTTTTTTTTAATGGAGCGTACGGCAGTGAATATGATAGAGAGAGAGGGAGAGGATCAATCTGGTGTTTTTACGACACAGGACTATAAATGTGTCGGCTGTAAATTGTTTTGGAGATGCTGCCGCTCTCAGGAGCTGCTACAAGAGATAAATCTACACGCACACACAAACGCACACACGTATGCAAACAGTGTTAAAGCCCAGCCAAAACTATTATGACCTCTTACCTTCCTGGTCCCACTGCTTGTAAATTATCAGATTTGTCGCTTCAATTCATTAACACAGAACTTTCAAGTAATGTTCCATGATGTGTCATTTTCTCCCTAATGCATTCAATTACATACATTTTTCAGAATGCTTTTATTCAGTTAACTGTTTCATTTAACAACTCAAAGGTCTAAATACTGTTTCATAGCATTTTGATGCAGAAGCCCTGACTGCTATTTATTAAGTTGGCCCCAAACCAGTTCGTCTAATAATACCAGATTTAGCCTTTGAAATACAATTTTAGTTGTAGAACTTTTTCATGGATGGAAACTTAGAGGAGAGCCGCCGTCATACTGTAAGAGAGCTTGAACTCTCAGTTCCTGTGAGGTAACACTACAACAGGCGCTTCAAACCATTCGTATATTTACTCAAGTATTCACAAATTTGAGGTACTTTACTTGAGTATTTTTCTCCATCCCATGCAACATATAAATATTGTACTGTTTTACTCCAGCTGTAGGTGAATCCACTTCACATTATATAAAGCAGTTAAAATGATCTCCACTTCAAGTAAACATAAGAGTAAATGGTAATCAAAATAATAATCTAAAAATATAAATATTGTACGAACATACTTCTGATATTTAATACGTTTTGCTAATGAGACTTGTACCAGAGACAGCTCAGTTCAGAAGGAAGACGGCACACTGAATGTGTGTCACATAGGTCTCGCCACTGCCCCGCCCCTTTCATATTTATTGTCATTATTATCTACCATAGATCTAGTACATTTTGTGAAAAAAAAAAGAAGTTGAGTGAAGTCTTGAGTAAAGAGGTAAAAATGAAACAACAAAGTGTGGTTCACACTGTGTATTACCTCATCATGTGCAAGGGCCTTCATCATTTGTGTTGATTGTAAAACAAGATGTTTGAAAATGTTCTGACAGATTATGACCAATTATTTCGCTCCATTGTCACAAAAGTGAATATTGGACCCATTTTTCACAGGCCACATATCTTCCACAAATCAGAGGGAAAATTTACTTTTTGATTGATTATTGACACATCAAGCAGTTATGAAGTATCATTATCATTCGTTTGGGGTCCTTTTTCTGGTCACCGGATGGATGTTAGTCCAATATCCACTCTTTTTTAGCTCTGTTTTTGGTCTCCACCAACTTCTGAGGGAAACATCTATCTCTATAGCTGCTGATTGCTTCGGCTGGTTAGTGTAATAAATGATGATGCCAGTTCCAATAGCAGTACCGCCTCAGGTAAACACTGTTAGCTCTGCCTGCACCGTTGTTGGAGCTGTTCACTGAAACATTGAAAGTCAATTACGATCTTTTTTTGTGGTAGAAACAAATTAAATGTATTCACATGAATATGATATGATATATACTAATAATATAATAAAACGGTCAGAGCTAGTGACAAGTGACACAGAGACAAGGACTACTTAGGGAGGGTGGGAGGGGGAGGTGCATGGGTCAAACAAACACAGGACTTCTACTACGAGACCCGTGTTGGAGGCTGGCGTTCGTGTGTCAAACTGTTGTTGAATTATTGTGAAGATATGTTTGTATCTTTTTTACTAAACCGAACTAAACCGAGCATTGTCCATGGTGCTCTGCAGTTGGCACAGCATCCTCCTCTCTCACACCACCACCGAAGAATCGGGATCCACCCTCCTGGTAGAGACAGTTGAGCTTGTTGACTCCGTCATTGACTGGCCTTCACCCTGCTGCCCCAGCACACGACAGCAAAGAAAATAGCAACGGGTACCGCAGACTGGTAGAACATCCTCAGCATGGTGCTCCAGACATTGAATGACCGGAGCCTCCTCAGGATGTAGAGTGGGCTATGGACCTTCTTGTTCGGTGTTCTTAGTCCATCTTGTTGTCGCGTGAACTCCCAGGTGCTTGTAGTCCTGCACAGTTTCCAAAACCACCCCTGGATGGAAGTATGTATACGGGGCGTTTCCTGCTGAAGTCCACCACGAACTGTTCTTTGTCTTACCAGCGTTAAGCTGCAGGTGGTTTAGCTGGTCACTCAAGGGGAGTAGGCACTCTATACCTTCTGTAAGATCACACATAACCTGATCTTATAGAAATACATGAAATGACTACAACCTTTTTACAGTCCACAATGTAGCGATGGCAGCTTATCTTTTAAAATGACATGATGGCACCACAGACACTATTTTAGGCAACAAAACCACATAGTTCGGTTTAGTAAAAAAGATACAAACATATCTTCACAATAACTCAACAACACTTTGACAGGATGAATGTAGGATGAAAACCACACCGGGTTTACTGTGAATGTACACAGTAATTATTTTATTGTTTTAATGGTACATCAGCATCTTTTTACTGTCAGTAGTGAAGATGTGTTACTGCTTCATCGGTTTGACATTTTAAAAAGTGTGTTTTTGTGCTGTAGAGACTGACAGTTAAAAGTCAAATGTTTTTGATGAACTGAAACATGGCTTCATAGTTGAAGGAGATTTGAGCTGTAACCAGAGCGCTGCACTGTCACCTGGAAGGTCAAAGGTCAGAATGTGGCCGCAGAACAGAGCAAAGTTCAATTTTCAATCCAATTCAGTTTCTTTGTATTTCCCAAAATCCTCAGCCTCAGAGGGCTTTACACTGTGCAGCATATGACTTTATGTTTCCTTGGACCCTCGCTTTGTAACAGGAATCCCCCCACCAACAACTTTAATGGGCGAGTCCCCACAATGTGACTTAGTGAACAAATTTATGTCCCCACAACATGAGTAATACACACACACCAATTGATATATATATATATATATATATATATATATATATATATATATGTGTGTATGTGTGTGTGTGTGTGTGTGTGTGTGTGTGTGTGTGTGTGTGTGTGTGTGTGTGTGTGTGTCACTTGAAGCCTGCAGAATGTTATTTGTGATTCTGTCTTTTCCTCACATTCAGCTGGTGTACATGCAAGGGTTATTTACAGCAACACACACGCATAAACACACACACGCACACACACACACACACACAAACAAATAGACAGAGATGTGGGTCGGATATTTGTAGTTGGAAGAAACAGAATATGGTTAGCTGAGGTCATGCTTTATTAGTTATAGATAGATAGATAGATAGATGGATAGAGAGAGAGAGAGGGATGGATAATATATAGATAATATATATAGATAATATATAGATAGATAATATATAGATAATATATAGATAGATAATATATAGATAATATATAGATAATATATAGATAGATAATATATAGATGATAGACAGATATTGAGTACTGAGTATAGGAATAATATAATGAGAGGGAGAGTGAGGGGGTGAGACAAACGGCAGAAGTTTCGACAGGTGAAGGGGTGAGAGAGGGGTGATGTGTGATGTCAGAGCGCCTCCAAGTGGCCGGACAGGAAGCTGAGAGCAGATTTCTCCTCTTTCACCGTCTCACCAATTCTTCTTTTATTTTTTTCAGTTCACAATTGTTGTTTTCCTCTTTATGACACCTTACTGGATTTAGAAATGTTACATATATTCATTCATGTATGACAAATACTGTAAGTGAAAATGCTATCTTATGTGATGGTTATTGTAGTTATTTCCTTCAATAAATACACTAACAGGCAAATAATACTAATAGTTATTATTATTATTATTGTTTTTATTATCATTATGTTTATTATTAGTAGTAGTAGTAGTACTATTATTATTATTATTGTATTAGTATTAGTATGATTATTATTATAATTATTATTATGAAACAGTTAATTTGATCTATTTTAATTCCCTGTAATAACATGCTCATATTCAACTGTTTTTTGTCTCTTTTCAAAACTATTGTCATATTAATTTAAAATCAGTGCTATTAAAATATTTTGAATTATTTATAAACAAGTCTATTATTAGTAAATGTGCTGTATATGAATTATAGTTTGCATTCAATATACACATTTTTGGAATCTTTTAAAGTAATTGTTAACATTTAATAAATGCTTATATTTATTATTACTGTTAATAATATAATTGTGTTCCTTTATTTATGATAGTATATAATAATAATATAACAATAACATCCAAGAGGTTTTTTGTTGTGTATAAAATCAATACACGTAGTAAAGTGATAATTGACAATGTAGAAAAAATTATAAATTATTCCAAAACAATTTTTACAATTTCACTGTTACAACACTCAAGTGGCAATCATTTTACAACAATTATCAACTGTTGTAGTTGTAAATAATGCTTTTACTTTTGTAATCATGTACATTTTATTTTGTATTTGTTTCTAACTCTTATGTATTAATATGTATTACATTTATTTGATCAAAATATAATAATTTAAATTGATAATATTACATGTATAAATTCCAACTTCAACTATATACACATTTATACATATACATATATATATATATATTTATACATATATATACAGTATATATATATATATATATATATATATATATGTATGTTGGAAATAGTCCCAATTGGAAAATTATAATATAATGTTATAAAATGTGCAATTTCAAAAAGCTTATTTTTTTCAGATTGACATATCCAGACTCCATGACTGACAAAGATAAGCATTAAGTTGTTGTTCGGATTCACCTTTGAAATTTAAATCAAAATTATACGTTTTTTATTTGCTCAAATTAGACACCAAAATGATCACTTGCTTTGTCAAAATAACGCAAAGAAATTCAAGTTACAACGAGGCTACGATTTAATGTGTCAAGTATATATGTGAAAAATTATTTTTTCAAAGTGAAGCTGTCTTCAAAGTGTTTTATAGGAGATAAAAAAGAAACTGTTCATTAAATGATAAAATAAATAAAGTAAGAAATGAAGTCCAGGGATCCCACAGTCCCAAAGCCCAATGTTGACACACGAGGTGGATTAACGATGATCATAAAAGAGTGCAAACAGCTCAACCACGTCGGTGTCTCCTCTCAAACAGCTTTGTGACGACTCTGTTGTCTTTACAATAAACACAAGTAGCACAAAAGAGCAATGGACCTCCTCCCTCTGTGAACTCTGGGTAAGAGAAGAAGGCTGCCTGGCTATAAACCGTGATCATGTGAAAGTGAGATATCAGGGTCCCAACGGTACGGAAGCTCAGAAGGGCCATTAATGAAAACCTAAAGTTGAATCACTAATTGTGTATGTTGGTATCCCAGCGCCAACGTTCAAGTTTGAAAGATGTCATCTTGAATTTTGGTGTCTAATTTTTAATTGATTTAAATGTCAAAGTTGAACCCAAACAAATACTTAACACTTCATTTTCTTTTTCAGCAATGGAGTGTTGATATGTCAACCTGAAGAATTGTTTTTTCGTGACATTACGTATGTTTTATATTACATTATATTACAAATTTCCATGTTGTAAATCCAAACCACATGTATAGTTTAATACATAGTCGCCCAATCATGTGTTTCACATCCTTATGTTCTTTCTTGACTTTCCATATCAATGTACGGATGAGAAGCTCCCTTGTCTCGTGGAGTTATACTTAAAGTTAAATTGCATTCTTTGAGCTATGTTTGAACAAATTCAGTACATGTCTTTACTTAACAAAATATCAGCTTCAAATCTAGTACTACTAAAGTTACTAAAGTACTATGTTTTTTATTATTATTATTCCTGGCATTTCCAATCATGGGTTTTGGAAAATGTGCATAAAAAGAGTTGGATGGAAACAAACATATTTTGAACGTTAACATGCAATTCCTCTAATGGCCACTAGCTGGCTTCAAGAAAACTCTACAAAGAGCGAATGTGTCAGTAGGTATAGATCACATTTACATCATGTATGTGATGTTTATCTCAACATTTTATTAAAATAAGGAAAAGGCACGAAAAAAGATAACACAAAATACATATTCACTGTAGGCTGTATCTTACCTGAACATCAGAATCAGCTTTATTGGCCATGTATGCGTACGCATACAAGGAATTTGACTCCGTTTTTTACAATGCTCTCAACGTACATACATAGAATATACAAATAAACAAAAAAATATAAAAATAAAAACAAGGACAACAAAGTAGAACAGAGGTAAGCATAAACATGTAACTACTATGTACAATATAAATATATATCCAAAAGTATATATATTAACATGAAAAACAACAACAATGACAATGGATAACATGAAAACACATGATGCAGACTATGATTTAAAATAGATTTAATCGATGGCATATCAGTCTATTAACCAGAACAGAGGTCATTTGTCAGGAGAGGTCATGTTTCAGCCTAAGTTTAACAGCAGGCTCTTAGTCTGTCCACATGCCTCGCCTGAATATGCCATGAGTACAACTCTTGACAAAAAAAGTCATTATATGGTGATAATTCTAAGGTTGTGAACAAACAAACCATATCCTATCGTTTTCTTCTCGGACCATAAAGCCCTGGATTGCATGTTATGATATTTATGGTATGTAACTAAGAATCATTAGTGGTAACATAACAGCTTGTTGCATTTCCAAACTGTCTGAATGTCACTCAACTTTAATAAAGGTTAAAGTCCTTCCTCAAACATTTCCTCGGTAGAACGCTCCTGCTGTCAGCTCTGCTAATTTTTTCAACCTTTCATCTTGTAGCCAGGTAAAGCCCCCCCCCCCCTCCATATCCAGCCCATCAGAGTGGAGGACAAAAGCCATCTATTAATGAACAAATTGGAATTGTCATTAGGCTGGCTCTGCAAGGAGATGGGCCTTTTGGAAATAAAGGAAAATCCTGCTTAATTAATAGTGACATCAATCATGGTTTATTCCAATTGGCTAAAAGGCGGTCCATCTCCTGTCTGATTTATAGGCAAGACGAAAGAGAGGTGAAGTGATGACAAATGTAAGAGAGGAAGAGAGATATAAATAGAATCTTAAAAGTGTGTTCCTTTGTTACTTCATGTGTTTTTTCAGGCGGCAACCTCCGGTACTGGAAAGGGAAGCCAATGCAGAACTGTCTTGAATTTGCTTTCTCTCTAATGGCCAGCAGGGGGCGACTCCTCTGGTTAAAAAAGTCTACTTGTTTAGAAGTCTATGAGAAAATGACATTTGGGCCGCCTAAAAAAGTCTTCTTCGGGGTTTTCTTGCATTTAGCTCCACCCTCACTTCTGGTTGCAAAAAATAAAGGTGGCGACGTCTAAAGCAGATAGGAGATGTTTTAGCTGGAAATCGCCTTAGATTTAGGCGACAAACCTTTTTCCTTATGTTGAGAAAAAGGGGATGTTTTAGCAGAAACCCTTGAAAGCAAGTGTGTCCTCTGTGCTGGGCGAAATGCTTCAAGGTTTCAAAACAATAGTTCAGAAACCAATGGGTGAGGTCACAGTGACGACATTGACTGTACATTCTTATATACTGTCAACGTCTGGAAGTTGTCCACATTTTCGTCTTAAGACTTAAATCATTTCACAGTGAGTTTTCAAGTCATGAAAGTTAACCATAACATTTTGGTCGCCTATAATATCAAGATGGCGATGACCTAAATGCCGAACTCGACAAACCGATAGGTGACCTCACAGTGATACGTCCATTTCTTATATGCAGTTTATGAGCACTATGGTATGTACTAAAACACTAAGCCTGCTCCAAACCAAATATAATGCCACCTCACAGATGTCATCACAAAACACAAAAGACCAACCTTGAAATGCAGTTATCATGGTAATAATAATTCCAAATACTTTTCATGCTAAAATGGCAGCTTACACTCCGGCTGAATGAGCAAAATCTGTAAATAAATACTATGCATGTGGTTCAACAAGTTGTTTAATCAAAACTATGGAGGTAAGGTCCAATGCTACAACTAATGTTCTATTAACAACGCTCACTTGCCTAAAAATCACCAAGTCAATACACAGAAACGGTTGCACATGATTTGTGTAATTTTCCGTCTTTGCTGCTGTGAGCACAGCCACATATTGGGAGGATTACCTTTGCACCATTTTCATCCTGTATGCCAGTGCAGCAAGTAGTGTGCTCATTATATACATAGTAAAGAGTAGTAGAAATGAAAGGTACCCTGTGTAGCGCCACTATGGAGCAATGTTTTAAGAGTGTGTGAGTTTTAGAAAGCTGGGTGATTATCTATGATTGGCATTTTTATTCCAACTGAAAGATAGTTTAAGTTAAAAAAAGAACCGTTCCTCGAATAAAATATGACCACATCATCTCTCTCTCTCTCTCTCTCTCTCTTTATATAAATATATATATATATATATATATATATATATAAATACAGTATATATATTCTTTTTTAATATATATTAGATATAATATATATTAAAAAATAAATAGCAGAATCATTTTATGATAAAGAATCTTAGCTAATGGTAATCCAGGTGATATGTTCCAGGGATGGAACATTGCAAAAATCACAGGAAAATCTTCAAACCCGAGCAAAGGAAATGAAAAGATTTAGATTTGTCTTTCTTTTCCAATCCAAACAGAAGTCTAACAGATTCCCTTCCTTTGCTGCTTTGCCAAAAATACTTGAAGTGTTACCATGGCAACCCTTGTGAGATGGAGGGATGATGGAAGGGGTGTTCATTGATGTTAGAAGAGGAAAGAAGGCTGCTAAAAGAAGGTGGGAAGATGCAGCAAGACATATCAGTAGTCCCACTCCTGAGCAGCAGAGGGACACATGTGCCATTAAGTGCATCACAGAGGAAAGACATGCTTTTTATTCATAAGTCATCAATATCAATCATTTGTCTATCATTTCCAGTCCATGTCCTGTACATGTATGCCAGCAGTTGACAGTTAGTAGTAATGAAGACAACACTTCTGAGAAAGTTCCTTTGAAATCTGAGTGTCTCTGATCATCACTCGTCTAAGGTCACCACAGGTCAGCTGCCCGAGGTTAGCAGAGAACAGAGCTCATGTGTCCATCAGTTCAGTTCACGTAAGCCATCCAGGTGTTTCAACTGAAACACTGTACTTCCTGCTACAACAGCTTTCTCCACATCAGGTGCTTTGATTGTAAATGCTGAAAGTTAAAAATGTATTTTTCACAGAATGCATTATGTACATGTTTCTTTACTAATGTTGATTAATACATCCATTTTCTAATCTCAAATCTACCATTTATCCAGAAGTGGGTCAGCAAGGCTTAGGAAGGTAGTCCAGATGTCACTCCAGCCAGCAACACTCCTCCCCGGGGATCCCAGATATTCAATCTCTCCAGTGAGATCTGGCTCTACCCCGGGGTCTCCTATCAGTTGGGTGTGCCCTGAAAACCTGCAAAGGAAGGCGCCCAGGAGGCATGCTAATCAGATGGCCTGAAGCTCCCTCTCTTTTTGTGAGCTACTTGCCCTTTCCTAAAGGGTGTGTCCAGCCACCCCTTTGAAGGAAACTCATTTTGGTCGCTTGTATTCTTTCAGCCACTACACAAAGTTCACGACAATAGGTGAGGGTTGGAGCCAATGCCAACCGTTGCCCTCCAGCTCAGCTCCCTCCTCAGCACAACGTCCCCCATTACTGCTAATGCCGCATCAATTAGCCCGAGGCTCTCACACTCCATATCACCTCCACTTGTGAACAAGACCCTTACTTGGACTCCTTCACTTGGGGCAGCAAATTACTCCCAACCCTAAGGGGGAATCCATCATTTTGCGGCAGAGATCCATGGCCTCAGGCTCGGAGGTGCTGACCCTCACCACTACCACTTCACATCTGGCCACCGCCCCGGTGTGCGCTGGACGTCACTGTCTGAGGAATCTGACAGAACCACATCATCTGCAAAGAGCAGAGCAGCAAGTCTGAGGTCCCAAAAACAGAACATTCTCCCAGCTAAGATCCCATCTATGAGAATCACGAACAAAATCTGTGGCAAGGGACAAGCCTAAAAACTAGTTTGACCATCTGTCGAGAATAGCTTGAAACAATGGCCCCGCATACTCCCGCAGTAGCCTCAACAAGACTCCCCGCGGGACTACGTAGTCGCATAGAGGTGACCCTCTCAATCTCCGGTGCAAAACTCCAACAAAGCAGAGCTCAGCCGAGGGCTACTGAGTAGTTATGCTAATGCCTTACAATAACGTGCCTACCAAATACAAGCCAACACAGAGTTAGACCCACCACACTAGCAAACTGCTGTAGTTTGTATTGACAAAGATTAGAAGTCGTGTTGGGTAATATATACAGGTCATCTTCAGGTCATCCAGGTGTTTCAGGTTTACAAAGACTTATAGGCTGCCTGAAGACAAAATGTCCACCTTTTTGTAGTTCAAAGTTCACATTTCACCTCGATGCTCTTTGATCTCTGTCTTGCTTTCTTCCTCTTTTGTCCAGTGAGTGTTTATCAGGACCAGTATTGCCAAACACAAGCTTTCAAAAATGAAGAGCTACCGGTTTCTCCTACGCATATTTAAAAGATAACTCTCATAGATAAGCTAACTCTTTGAACCTAAAGCAGCAAACTGTCTTCCGTTGGCTTTGTCTCCTTCTCGCGAGGAGACTTCTCAGTTGCAGAAAATAAATTATAATTATATTGCAATTATAAATGCAATGCTTTGAGAAAAGTTCCCATTGCCCACTCTTAACTCCAACCCTTAGTTAGTTGTAAAATCCTTTGTGCTGAAATTACATTTTCATCAGATTGTATCTTCTTTGTCTGAAATTGTGATGTGTTGAACAATTAATCTACAGTGCATTAACTGGATTATCAGTGCATTTTGAAATGTAGATTAAAGTATGACGAAGGTTTTTTTCAATGTGACTGGTCCAGGAACAGCCTTTCAACTGACCTGACCTGTTATATTGGCATGAGAGAGACGTAGAGCGACGAGGCAGACAAGTTTATGGAGAGGAGAAAATCAAATCAGTGGAGCCACTCACACACACTCTCACAAACACATACATGCAAACTTAGCACATGTCAGTTGTAGCCCCCGTCCTGCAGGCAGTGATGAAGTGCTGTGTGTGTGTGTGTGTGTGTGTGTGTGTGTGTGTGTGTGTGTGTGTGTGTGTGTGTGTGTGTGTGTGTGTGTGTGTGTGTGTGTGTGTGTGTGTGTGTGTGTGTGTGTTCATTTGTCTCCCTCCAGCTAGCAAGTAAGCCGTCCAAAACACAATCTGATGTTTGGACGATTTAATCTGATGGCCCGCTGTAAAGTGTGTGAGCTTGTGTATTATTTAGTTTCCTCGCTCACCAAATCGTTTTTGTGGTTTAAATGACGTGACTCTTCCTGACCCTTCTGTTTAACCTCTATTTTAAAAAGGAAAAGATAGAAATGTCATGTTGTGAAAAAGAGTCAGAGAAGAAAAGTGCTTTGGTTGCACGTTACTGGTATTGATTAAAGCCTGTGGTGAAAAAATAAACAATATTTAGGGCTCCAAAGCAATTCCAGTCATTCCATTATGTACACATAAACAGTTGAAGAGAAAAGCTGAATCATCTTTTTCCTAGATGTTTCCTTTTCTCACAGGGTAACATGCAGGACATGACAACGCCAACTGTAATCACATTCACACAGTTAAACATATAGACACTCAAAACCAACCCATTCTCACAACCCAGCTCGTCAAATACCGACGATTCGATGCACCCTTCAGCGTCCGCACGGGACGCGCTGGGCTTCAGACAAACTCCAACGTTAACCTCATTATCAGAGAGCAACCAACGCAGTATAAAGAGTGAGAAAGTTTGCTGGGAAGGTTTGGGGTGGATGGTTGGGTCAAACTAACATTGACTCTAACCCAAGAGACCGCTGTTCGTGTCCCGTGTGAAACCACAAGTCAACCTTGACTTACTATGACCTTGCTTTTGTTAGGTAACTTAATACTGCATACGTGACAAGCATTCATATTTTACTTGAAATACTTATTTTAACCGTAACCATGATCTTTTCTGAAGCCCAACCGAGTACTTGGTTAACTTAAGCAACACACCTGTTCATTAGGCTGCATTATTGTGCACTTGACACCGAAACAGAAACGTGTTGCTATTCAAATGTGCACACATTTTAATGTCAAGCTTCCAGTTTCTTCTATTCTTATTCAACTGTTGCTCAGAGGGATCTTTGTCTCTTTCTGCCCTTTCAGTTGTCAGTCTGGTTGAACCATTGTACAGGGTTTTGTTCTCCGTGTACAAAACTATATAACATCTACTTGTAAGGATGGCTTTCTACAACCTCATAGCATGAAAGACAACTCAAGAATATAGAGTAGTCCCCTTAGATGTCGGATTGTAACCAATTAAGCTTTTGTGGCAGGCCATCCTAAACTTTTGGACGGCTGTGAATGTATATTTTGTCCCATACGTATATTTTCACTTTGCACTAGTTCATGTCTACATTTGACTTTTTCTACTTGTGTGATCTGCATTTTCAATGAGCATTGTTTCAGGCAGCCTGAGATCTAAGATGTTCATCGCCAATGACTGCTTGTCCCTCATTGTTGTGCACATGACAATGAAGAACTTAAAAATTTGAAACTTTAAGATGTTTGCGCAGTTTTGTGCTGGTTGTCAAATAATACTTTTTCTGCCTTTGACTGTCTTTAACATTATAATTTAATCCTTAATTTGTTGATGAGAATTACAACACAATTTATTAGTTTTAATTTGAACTATTCATGAGTTGTCTCATTTTACCTCATATAAAAAAATTATTTTTGTCCTTAGTCTCCATTTGTGATTCATTGAATCTTGTCTCTTCTTCTGTTTGCTTCCTCCTTGTTGGTTTTTCCG
The DNA here is from genome assembly GCF_050575085.1 of Anarhichas minor. Lineage (NCBI taxonomy): Eukaryota > Metazoa > Chordata > Actinopteri > Perciformes > Anarhichadidae > Anarhichas > Anarhichas minor. The sequence goes on along the minus strand of NW_027466559.1, from coordinate 233,637 downwards.
TCCCTCCATTTCTCTGATAATAAATGAGCTGGTACCCCTTCACTGTTATCTCTCCACTTCACTTCACTGGTGCCCCACTCACTCATTCCTCTCCCTCTCTCTCCCTCTTCCTTATGTTTCTGTGTCCTGTGTTCATCTAGTCTCATCCTCCTCCCGACATCATCCATCTCTCTCTTTGAATCCTCTGGTCACTTTAAAGCTTGTTCGACATTCTCCGTCCTGTCTTTCTGCAATTTATCTCCTTTCCTTTTTATACTTTTTTTTCACATTTCTTTGCGTTCATGTTTCTTGTTTAAAAAGACGTATTCTTCTCTTCCTTTGAACAAAAGAGTGAAATATTTTGAATATTATTTGAATTTACGTGGCCTTTATCATTTTTCTTTTAATGTTTATCTTACTATCCTGATTATGTTCTTCCTTGTTTGTGTCCTCTCCCCTGGTCATCTCCCCGTCCATATTAATGTCAGCTCAGAGTCTGGAACAGATAGCATCTCTATTGAAGCTCCAACCAGACCGACCCTGTCACCCTGTTCTCTTTTATTCTCTCCCCTAATGGCGTTTTTTTGTGTTTTCTTTGGGTTATGTTCTGTCTCCTGTACCTCCTTTCCTGTCTGACGTCCACACCCTGTCGCTATAAAACTGTCACGATGGTCATAAGGCGGCGGGCCGGGCCTCTCTGATCTCCTTTACCCTCTTGAAAAACACACGCTCAGACGGCTGGAAAAAGAGTATCAGGCCACCCAGAAAAGTTCTATACTTGGCACTGAAATGTTTTTATAGAGCACATAACAGCTTGTTGAAAGTGCTACCGAATATTCACCAAAGTAGCTGAATATTATTACATTTGTTTTACAATGGTATTATAATGGTTCAAGGCACCAAACAAAATCACATGTAGAGTTACAGCTTTCATAGAATAGTAACTTCAGCTTTTCCAAGGCGAGGCAACTTCAGAGGCTCTTCGTTCATTAATAAACAATTGGCAACTCAGTTTGTCCATTTACGTTAATACCTCAATTTCCAACTATTTTTATGGAACATTACAATGATTTTGTTTCGCAAAAAATGGCTACAGCTTGGTAATGAAATACTGTATATGAAATAGTAATATTTATTACTGAGCTTTTAGGCACAGTTGACCTTCCACTGAGCCCTGTCCCCTTTACTGTTCCTACGTATGTTAAACTCTGTGTTCTCCTGTGAGGGGCATGTTCTCCTGTGAGGGGCATGTTCTCCTGTGACGGGCATGTTTGGCTTGAGAACGGGTTGCACTGTCGCCTAACAACATGAATCACCACGAAAACCTTATCTTTAAAAAGCAACAACAACGGGCCCTTTCTGACCATTGCTGATGACCTTGGCCAACTCCCGTAGGTGCCCCTCACTTATTGGATATTAAAATCAACAAAGAGAGTAACACTTACCGTATTCTATTCAATGGAGAGGAATGTCCCAATTCAATTTAGCCAGTCCGTCCTGAGCCTACAGCCCTTTCTACTGATGTCAGTAGTTTGTAGATTGTTGTTTAGTGAGCTAGCGCAATCATCATCAAGGTCAATCTTTGACCTCTTAACCTGTAGTCGTTGGCTACCACGGTTATTGACCAAGGTGCTGAGGCATTGAGTTCACCTCAATTAATGTCCACATGGAAGAGCTTTGTAGTGTGTTGAGACACTACCTTAAGTTCATTTCTTAACAGTGTCTCTTTCTTCCTTACTTCGCTCTTTCTGACCTTTCCTTCTTGTCTTCTTGTATCAGTCTGTCAGTAGAGGGAGAGTAGAATAGACAATAAGAAAGAGCAAAGAGGACACTGAGGCATCTGAAAGTGTTCCATTTCCTGCCCTCAAACACACACTCACACACATACAGATCATTTAGAGGTACCTGTCCCTGTCCTATCCTGACTTCCCACAATAGAGGCCATTCCTCTGTTAACACAGCTCTTAACTCACACACACACACACACACACTCCTCATTTTGTGGCAACTCAACAAAACAGGTGTTGACCTGATGTTTGTCTCACACACAAAGAAGAAAACACGTGTAAACACACTCACACAGCGACGAGGGAAATATGGCCGACACATGACAGAGAGAGGGAGCTAATATTTGTCTTCCAAGACAGAGAGAGAGAGATTTGTTTCCAACCTCTCTCTTCTGTTCGTCCAGTCCTCCTCCGCTCCTGCCTCCTATTCTTTCTCCTTCATTCTGAATCATGGTCTCCTCTCCTTGTTTACTCATCTTCCCGGTCGCTCCTTCTTTCCTTCCATCTTCTAAGCTGCTCATCTGCCCTTTACTCATTTGTATCTGAGTATAAGCAAACACACATATACACACATGGGGTTGACACGGTTGACATTAGCGGAATGGAGTTGGTTAAGTAAAGCACACAGTGCCACCCCGACACAATAAGGTGCGTTTATTGATCTTTTTTGGCCACTTGTGACTGCTGATTGATTTTTGCATATAAAGTCATTTTTTGAATCAAAAACAAGTTTAAATAAAGCTCGCTCGAGTCTTGTGGAGCAAGCGTAGCTTAAACAAGCTTTCCCCCACACATTACATTCACAGCTCTTCTTAACAACATATGTTTGGGAGGAAACATAATGTTGCCTAGATAACATTTGATTATAATTTGAGACCAAACGTTCATACTGAATGTACAGCATTAGTGATACTGTATAGCACGTTTTCATGGAGTGTTTCAAATGAAATTCTACTGTTTTCTCAAGGTTCTCTTTCTTTCTTTCTTTCTTTCTCTCTTTAGCTCTGTATTCACCTTCTTTATCTCTCTCTCTCTCTCTCTCTCTCTAGGGTTTCTGTTGGTTAATGAGGTTTAAACTTGGATCCTCATCACTGATTCCAGCTTGGACTCACTGAGTCCGTGTGTGTGTGTGTGTGTGTGTGTGTGTGTGTGTGTGTGTGTGTGTGAGAATGTTCACCAGAGCAGTAAAAACATTTCAGCAAATGCCGCTGCCCTGAGGTACACCTTCACCGCTTAGATATTAGCTAACCAGGGAAATGCTGTACGTGTGTTTGCGTGTGTGTGTGTTTGTGTGCGTGTGTGTGTGTGTGTGTGTGTTTGCTCCTTTGCTCCAGCGGCTCTTCAGCTAATGTGCTTCACAATCTACTCGCTTCCTCCTTCCCTTTAGCACTGCAACACTAATGACTAACCCAGGGCTAACTCTCACACACACACACACACACACACACACACACACACACACACACACACAAAGAGGCTTGCCTCTGCGCTGCCTAGTTTCTATCTCATTTCATTGTGGGTAAAACATTATTTATAGCTGCAGAGCAAATATTCCAAACACAGATTAAGCAGACAGAGAGGGGTGGGGATGTGTGGGTTCAGATGATATACAGCCTGATATTACACTTATACTAATATCAAATGTTTCATAAAATGTATAGCTATGAAGATACGCTCAGTTTCTTACGTTTTGATTATACCTTCCAAATAGCACGGTAAACGCTGGCCACGTTATAACTGAATCAGAGTTAATTAGCTTTGTTACAGTAAAGTCATGGTGAAGTCAGTGTAGTGGGATTATTGGATTTGTAATTGACTGTTCGCTGAACCCCTCCCCCGAACAGTGATCGTCCTATCACGGCTCAGCAAACGTAACTGGCCAAGGCAGGCTTGTCAGTTAGATGAGTGCGCATGGGGATGTAGTAAGAGCGACACTTGGCGTGTAGAGAATTTAAAAAACAAAACAAAGCACGTTCACTGGTACATCCACGTTTATGACTTCTCCACTGTGTGGATGCTGGTGGGAGCTATCAGAGCTCAAGGTAACATTAGCACCGCTGTCCTGCTCTTTATTGGAACTTGGGAAGTTGTCACTCCAGCAACCCCGGTCAGTGTTACCCGACATAGTGCGGCATTGTGTGCCAAATAGATCAGTTAGTCCTCATCCTAAAAACCTTTTCTCTTTTAACGCTAAAAGTGAAACACTGTTTGAAATTACGAGCAGGTAGGTAAGCCAAGCAGGCATACAGGGGTATGTGTGAATGAACAGCCCGTTCATCCCCAGGGTGTCAAATACCAACGCATAAGGCAACCTTTAGTGTCTGTATGAGACACACCGGGCTTTCAAGTCAATACAATGTAAACCCATCCATGTCATTATTAGACACTCAGAGAAAATGCTCCGGAGGTGTGAATAAGTACTCTAACGAACGAATAAAACCACACATAGTGGGCGGGTTGGATGGGTCAAACTAACTTAGGACTTTTAACCAGAGGACCAGGAATCAAGAATGTCCCAAAGTGTTGCTCTGATATTTTGAAGTTACGTTATGTTTGTGAAGTGTTTCCGCACTTACGTTACGTTGTTTACATTTTATTTAGTTTACATACTTATACTTACAGTGTTTACATACTGTTTGCACAACAAACAGCACGTTGTAGTCTGTTTATGCTTCACAAGATAAAACTTAAAGTCGTATGCGTCCACCAACCAGCCAAGGTGCAGTTTACTTTCCAAGATGTCACTTCATTATTCAATCCTATTAGATATTTGTCTGAAATTGGCATGATTACTATATTAGTTCTTGAATTTTGGCTATCACGTTCGACCACAAAATCACGTTTGACCACAAAATCGAATTAGTTTGTCCTTTAAGTCCAGGTGGACATCTGTGCTTGCCTGATATCAGACAGAATAGTCAACTCGTAACGCACTGTTTCAATCTTTAGTCTGACATCGCCTCCGCTAATCAATGTCACTTTTACACAGCCGTCCAATCACAGTAGAGGAGGAACGGTACAAATAACCTACCACAAAGACAAGATCAAATTTGTTTAATTATGAGTATGTTATGGTCTTATTGTGTATGTTACGTTATTGTTTTAATTAGTTATACGGTGGACTTGTTGATGTCCTCATGTCTAGAGCATTGGGCCAAACTAATGTCCCTGTGTGGGATAATGAAGTTGTTTAAAATCTGCACAGAACGATGGAACTCGCAGAGACGTTCCCTCGCACACAAAATCTCATAAACAATATTAGCCGACTATTCAAGACCGCTGATACAGGATTCTTACTTTAAAAGGAATCAACTGGAAGTTGACGATTAGGGTTTTCAGTGAAATGTTTCACAACATTTGAATGGTTTGTCCTGAAATTAGTGCACACTTTCATTTCCCCTGAAGCATGAATGGTAACACCTTTGGAATACCTTAGCTTTCAATCCAGTGCCATCAAACATGTGACATTCCCATCCTCAGCTGTACTTTGTGATTACTGCTCATATTGATAATATATGATAATCCTGTTTCTGTTGGTACCCAAGAACAAAGGTAATGCTGTTGGGATCTGACCCTGCTCTCCTGGCTGGCTGAGACCTTCACACGTGCTTTTCAAACAAAGGAGCAGCCATGTTCCTTCCTTTCACCAAAACGCCTGACCTGGGGTCTGCAAGAAACCTCATGCCGGATGACCACACCCCCCAGCTCCAGCAGAAACCTGATGCTGGTCCCTCATTGGCCAAGAAAGGGCCCCCCACTGGTTGTGCCACCTGGTTTATAAGCCTGAGCACAGCTAGAATTCTTCCTCTTCCGTCCAGACACCGCTGGTGTCAGGAGGTCCACAAGGCCTCTTCACTCCGGACTCGTCCAGGGGACAAGAAGATCCACGAGGAAATCCTATCATCAAATCCTATCAGGTCACATGCAACATTCGCTGGTCGAACAGACTGTGTTTTATTTTGAGTTTTGGATCCTGTAGTGCGAGAACGGATAACTCCTATGCCCCGTTCTCCCACCCTTTTTGTGTACACACCGCCGGCAGAAGGTAACAATCTTTCCTCGCCGAAGATTTCCGGGAAGGACGACCCAAACCTCGTCCCTCAGCCGAAGTTAAAAAGCCCCTCTCTGCAGCGAGGAGGCCGAGTCTGCGCCAGCCAGCCCCGAGGCCGCGCCACCGGGAGCCCTCAACTCTCGAGGACTGACTGATCCCCACCACGGGAAACGTACCCTACCGAACGAAGCTTCTACAAGTAAGAGTTACTGGTATCTGGGCCTAGCTTAGCTTAGCATTAGCTTAATTTAGCCTATTCGTTATGTCGTTGTTATTCCTGTATCTTGTTACGTTAAGTTACTGTCGTGTTATAACGTGTTATTGCGCAAGCATCGCGGACCACGGAGTCCCGTTATATTGTGTATTTCCTGCTGTAACTGTTTACATTAGATCCGTCGCTGCTAGTGGATGTGGAGGTTGTGATTTTATCACTTCAAAGACCAAAACCACGGTGGCGGAGCCTCGTCTCGCCGACCGAGTTTCGGGGTGATAAGAGAGCAATACTCGCATCTCACCGCAGTGATAAAGATGTGTTTTGATTGCGGATTATTTTATTTTGTTTGGTTTTATTCTCTCTTCTTTAAATCGGCTCTGTGAGTGAGGTTGAGAACCGCAACTATCACCGTACAAGCGTGACCGGTCAGTTCAGAATCCGACCGCAGAGTTTGCGAGTGATCAGCTGTTTCTCACTGCAGCGCCGAGCACCGCGCTCAGAGATCTTCCTCTCTCACTCTCTCTCTATCTCTCTCTCTCTCTCTTTCCGGTTCCGGTGAGTGTGAGTGTGGAGGTGAGACGGTGGAAGAGCGAGTGGCGCTAGATTTGAAAGATCAAGTGAGTCTCTTTAACGGTTGTACTGCTTGGTGTGTTGAGTGATCGGGGCTCTGTCGAGGTGCGTTCAGGAGGAATGGCGTCCTCCGAGACGCCACCTCCGTCTCTCCGGCAGGGAGTGAGGATCGTCCCCCCGGATAACAGCATGACGGTGGAGGAGGTGTTGCTGGCTGTCGGTGAGCAGGTGGGGCACGATGAGCTCAGCTTTGCCTCCAGGATGAACAAAGCAGTGGTGGTGTTCCTGAAGAAGGAGCCTCTAGTCCACCAGCTGATCGAGAGCGGAGTCTTCATCGGGGACGTGTTCGTGCAGGTCTCCCCTGTCAGCTCCCTCCACGCGGATCACCGTGTCCGGTTTATCCAGAACGAACTGTTGGAGAAAGAGCTCCGGAAGTTCGGGAAGTTTGCCAGCGGACTGAAAACAGTGAGTTTGGGATGTAAAGACCCTAAACTGAGGCACGTTCAGTCTCTGAGGCGGCAGCTGTTCATGTTTCTGGACTCACCGACTCAAACCCTGGAGGTGTCCTTCAGAGTGAAGCACGGTGACGGCTCCTACATGGTGTACGCCAGCTCCGGACAGCTCAAGTGTTTCGAGTGTGGAGGTGTGGGACACAAGCGGGCTAACTGTCCGCACAGAAAGAAGGCCGGTTCTGCTGACACAGACACCGGAGCGGGAGCTATGCCCGCGGATGAAGAACCTGTGGCTGAACCGAAGGATGATGGACCGGTGGTCGAACCAGTGGTCGAACCGACAGCGAATGGACCGGTGGTCGAACCGATGGCAGATGGACCGGTGGTCGGACCGGTGGTCGAACCGGCGGCGAGCGGATCTGGGGCCGGGCCCGCGGTGGCGGATTGCGGTACTGCAGGCGCGGCGGCTGGTGGTAAGGACAAAGATGAGAAGGAGCAGAGCCAAGCGGAGGAGCAACAGGCCGATGTTGCAGAGAACAGCAGCTCTCAGACTGGACAACCCCAGCCAGCAGAAAGCGTGGAGGAAGCAGCCTCCACCAGTGATGAACCAAGTGTGTCTAACGGTCAGCTGTCAGCTGGAGAGAACATGGAGCATGACAATAAGTCAGACATGGAGTCTGTGAGTGGAACCCCCGGACAAGATACAGATATGTACACATTGAAGGAAATAAACACTTTTCTAGATGAAACATATCAAAAGAAAGCTAAAATAAACGAATACTTGACACCCCGAAATTCATAAGATCAGCCATCTCTATTATGAAAGCGGTCAGTTTTGACGTTCTGGATAAGAAGAAGCGGTTTCGCCTTAAAAAACACATCACTGTTCTTAGAAAAGTACACAAAAAAGAAGCTAAAGGTAGAAATCCTTTGGTTAAAGGTCATAGGTTCTTCTAAAGGTACTTCAGGTTGCTGAAGAAAGTTGTGTCTCACAAAAAGAATTAAGTTTGTTTTGATAAACTGTAAAACTCTGTAAACAGCACTTAAACAAGAAATAAAGATATATTTAAACCTCTCTCTCTCTCTCTCTCTTCCTACTAACCCGCACACACATAGTTAGATTCACTGATTTTGGGTGAACCTCTCAGACACGTGGTCGCGTAATCTATTGTCCCAACCCACATTGTGCGCCGTCCCACGTGGTTACACGTAGCCACCTCTCAACTATCTTGTCGTGGGTCAATAGACTCCGCCGTCTTTGCTTGTAGGCTCACACGCCCCTTTTTAGGTTACGTACCATCACTGTTTGAGTAGCTCCCCCCCCCCCCCCTTCGTTTCCACACACTCACACATGTACATATATCTATATACATATCCTTACCCCACTTTATTCATTTGACTTTAGGTATTAGACATATAATTGTATGATAGTGTTTGTTGATTTTGATATTACTTCATTTGATCATTTATTATTTTATTTAATAAACTCTGTTATATTTTAAAGAGCAGTCGTCTGTGATTACTTGTGCATATGTGTGTAATAATAACTGGATGTAGTGGCCTGTGCTCGAACTTAAACCTTCACTCTCACTCCAAACGTGTAATAGTATTCAGACTGTTGACATTGTGAGTGAACGCTAATTATGAGACTTAGTTTATAGTTTGGTTATTGGTCCCTGTCCGCAGGGTGGTGCCCCGTTATTATTAATAATCATTAATAATTGTTACTGACATTAATAATTCTATTGATGTCGAGAATTTAGTTTCTTAGATGCTGATAACCCAAACACGCTCCTCTACGTTACCAACAATGTCATCAAGCGCTGTATGGAGTGAACCAGCTTTACAAAGTAAATGTAGGAGCTAGACCTCTTGCATGTTATTTTACAGCTTGATTACATCGTACATTACGAGGTGTACTTCGTAAGGACTTACTATTTGTGTGTTTTACATGACTTAATGTCCTTGGAGGAGTCTGACCAGATAGGCGTCCTGTTGTTGTTCATCTAGGCTATTTGTTACCAGGCAGACTGATGGCTATATTAATACAAAGTGACGCTCAATTGGCTGAAGTAATGTTGCATAGACAGCAACATTGGACGATCGGTCAACCCCTTCCAGCCCCTGGGGGTGACAGTCTGTCTCCCTACTCATCCTAAACCAAACAGGACTACATCACGTCCTGTCGGTCTGTCCGTTGAAACATTCCGCTGACCTGTCTGTAATGATCTAAGTCTGTCAAAAATACATGCAGAAATGAGATAAAGGTACAGTGAAGTGATCCCTGAATATCACTCTGACCTCATGTGGCCCATCAGGTACCATCTTCAGGCACATCCATTACAAACATACACACAGACTTGGGCGTAAGAAAGTTGTTTGCGAATGCCAGTTTTAGAAATGAAGTCAGCTTCGTTAAGTAATACCAAGGTACCATTCTTGGTTTCCATCAGCAAATTGTTTCTCTGTGTTGTCTTCACAGCATTCCTATTCTGTCATTATAGTCGCACGCACAACATAAAACCAAAAGCTGCATTCGGTCTTAGGAGAGCTGGAGAATGTTTTAAATTACACTGTGATCCAAAATGTTCTACCGGACCAGAAGAGGATCCTTGACTTTGAAACCTCATATTTATACTGGAAACAGAAGTCTGGCCTCAAAGTGGCATGCTCCCTCTTGCCTCCCACGAGTTGCAGGCTTTAGACGACGGTCAGACCAACTTAAGCAATGCGTGAAAAAACGAGATGTAGCCCCTTTATTTATTTGAACAATACAGTAGGTATGCGCAGCGCATAGGGCCTTAGCCTTGCTAAAAAGTTGAATTTATTTTTTTAATATATTTAATTTACCATAGTTCCAATACAGATCATCAAACTAATTCAAATCAATAATTAAGATGCGAGTATCATATAAACACGATGCAATACAAGTATGGAAAAGATATTTTTATTTTTTTAAATACACATCACAAAATACAGATACCACAGTACACCACAGTACAATACATACAGTATATACCATACATCCTAGTAATGTATAATTAGCTAAAAATGGGCACAGCTCTGGTTTGCTTTCAGCCATCACTTAACCTTTGTTGTAAAAGATGATGTATCTGGAATTAAAGTCATTTCAGTTGTGTTCCAGAGTTGACAGCCCTTTATGGAGAAAGGTGATAGTCCAAATTTGGATCTACGATGTGGAGTCGCCATTCAGGATTCTCCTAGTTCCTGTCTTGTCTTTGGGTATACGGTATAAGGAAAGAGGTTCTTGGGCTAGAATACATTTGAAAACTAATTTGAGAAAACTCTCAAAAGCTCTCAAAGCTAAGTAGATTGTGTCTTTTTAGTATGCGACAGTGATGCCACCGAACAGGCTTATTGTCTATTATTTCCTGAGCCTGATTGTATAAGGAGGAGGGTGATGCTTGAGCCCATACTGTCATATAGAAAATGAAAAAGAAATCATTAATCAGTGCATAGATAACTTGGCTGCCTCAATGGGTATATAGTGCTAATGACAATGATTAATTTGGATGATTGTGGACAGTTAAGGCTGGTCACTATTTCTTTTTTATTTCTTGAGGTGTTTATCAAATTTGAGCCGTGGATCTAAGATTATTCCTGAGAACTTGAAATCCTTGACCTCCTCTATTTCTTCATCCTGCAGTTGGATTTTAGGACTTTCAAGTGAGTAAAGCTAATGTTAGCATGCTGGCCTTAACATTTAGCTCTAAGCGCAGCTGTGCCTACAGCTTCACAGAACCACCAGCTGCAGACTCTTTTTCGTTTGCGTGGCTTCAGGCAGACGGTAAATGGCAGACGGACAACACCTTTTGGACAGAACGGGAAAAACAAACGGAATTGCAAAACTGCATCTCACGACGATATGTTGCTACATATACATCGTGTCTATTTTTTACGTAGTTATTACATTACAGTCATTTAGCAGATGCTGAATTGCAGACTTACAATTCAGATTATATCACACGGGAGCAATTTTTGGGGTTTAAGTGTCTTGCTCAAAGACACATCGACATGCAACTAGCGGAGCCGGGGATCGAACCGCAGATCCTCTGATTGAAGGACAGACCTGCTCTCCACTTAGCCTTAGACTGTTTGTAGTCTGTTTGTAGTCTGTTTGTAGTCTGTTTGTAGACTGTTTGTAGTCTGTTTGTAGACTGTTTGTAGACTGTTTGTAGTCTGTTTGTAGACTGTTTGTAGTCTGTTTGTAGTCTGTTTGTAGACTGTTTGTCATCTGTTTGTCATCTGTTTGTAGACTGTTTGTAGTCTGTTTGTAGACTGTTTGTCATCTGTTTGTAGTCTGTTTGTAGTCTGTTTGTAGTCTGTTTGTAGACTGTTTGTCATCTGTTTGTCATCTGTTTGTAGACTGTTTGTCATCTGTTTGTAGTCTGTTTGTAGACTGTTTGTCATCTGTTTGTAGTCTGTTTGTAGACTGTTTGTAGTCTGTTTGTAGACTGTCGTCTGTTTGTAGACAGTTTATAGTCTGTTTGTCGACTGTTTGTCATCTGTTTGTAGACTGTAGTCTGTTTGTAGTCTGTTTGTAGACTGTTTGTAGACTGTTTGTAGTCTGTTTGTAGACAGTTTGTAGTCTGTTTGTAGACTGTCATCTGTTTGTAGACTGTTTGTAGTCTGTTTGTAGTCTGTTTGTAGTCTGTTTGTAGACTGTAGTCTGTTTGTAGTCTGTTTGTAGTCTGTTTGTAGACTGTTTGTAGTCTGTTTATAGTCTGTTTGTCGACTGTTTGTAGACTGTTTGTAGACTGTAGTCTGTTTGTAGACTGTTTGTAGACTGTAGACTGTTTGTAGTCTGTTTGTAGTCTGTTTGAAGTCTGTTTGCAGACTGTTTGTAGACTGTTTGTAGTCTGTTTGTAGTCTGTTTGTAGTCTGTTTGTAGTCTGTTTGTAGACTGTTTGTAGTCTGTTTGTAGACTGTTTGTAGACTGTTTGTAGTCTGTTTGTAGTCTGTTTGTAGACTGTAGTCTGTTTGTAGACTGTTTGTAGTCTGTTTGTAGACTGTTTGTAGTCTGTTTGTAGTCTGTTTGTAGACTGTTTGTAGTCTGTTTGTAGACAGTTTGTAGTCTGTTTGTAGACTGTCATCTGTTTGTAGACTGTTTGTAGTCTGTTTGTAGTCTGTTTGTAGTATGTTTGTAGTCTGTTTGTAGACTGTTTGTAGTCTGTTTGTAGACTGTTTGTAGTCAGTCTTTTTTCTGGGAGTTTGAAAATGTACATTGGTGGATGTTTAATAGGCTGATAGTGGCATTTTTAGATTCTGTTCATTAATTATGAGTAATTTCTAACCTAACAACTAAAACAATGAAATATTCATTATTCCCCCGGATGGAGGGTGAGAGTCAACGTGAACTCCTGACCTCAGTGTTTTTAAAATACTAAAACCCTGACTGCTTACAGGCTATTAACCAGTAGAACTAAATAATGCTCTCCTTGCATCATTCCACTCTACTCTGTTATTGTCACAATCACAACCCTAACAAGCTAATTAATGAACGTGTCAGTCGTCGTTACTGTTAAGACTTCACACATGAAGGAGTAGTGATGGTTGAGTGTCTGTGCGACTTTTAGGGATCCAAGGTTTGACACCAACACACACACACAGGTACAAACACACACACACGGACACTCTCGATACATACAGTTTTCAAGCTTGCAACAAAATGCACGCAGACGTCGATTTACACAGATTGAAATGCACACATACACACTCTATCCAAACACACACACGCACACATACACACACCAAACAAACCAACATACACACAAAGTTGGCTCCCACAAATTAATTTGCCTGCCAACTCATATCAGACTGATGGAGAGAGCGAGAGAGAGAGAGAGAGAGAGAGAGTGAGAGAGAGAGAGAGTGTGTGTGAGAGAGAGATGGTTGGAGGGAAGAAAACACACCGTTTTCCAGCTGATTAATTTTTCCAATTTCATCGAGACACGACCATAACCTTCTTCAATTAAAACACCACTCTGGAGACAGACACTGTGTGTGTGTGTGTGTGTGTGTGTGTGTGTGTGTGTGTGTGTGTGTGTGTGTGTGTGTGTGTGTGTGTGTGTGTGTGTGTGTGTGTGTGTGTGTTTGTATGCGTATGCAGAGCTGATGGTTGTATTTTATTGAGTGGAAAATTGAATCAAATTGTTTCTTTCAAACAGTCTGTTCTCCCCCTCTCCTCCCTCACTTCACCTTCCTCCTTCCCTCTTTCCTCTCTTCCTCCCCTCCTCTCTCACTTTATCGACTACTCACTTTCTCCTCCCTTGTATCATCTCCAGGTCTGAAGGGCTAATAGCCTGTAGTCATGATATTTGCATCCTTCCTCCCATTTTACCTTCTCTTTTTTCCTTCTTTCTTTTTTTTCGTGGCAATCCATCCCATAGTTGTGACGCTACAACTTCAACATGTGTGTACGGGAAAATGAACATGTAGCTCTTTTACTGAATTCAAGCACAACTCATGTTGACTAATAAAGGGCTTCTCGATTATTTGTAATTTAAGGCCGACAGGGTGAAAAGAATCCTGAGGAACATCCTCCAGAACAAATGAGAAAAAAACATAAAACGACAAAAAAGGAGAAAGAATCAACTTGGCTTTAAAAACGAGTTGTAATGACCAAAATAGATATTGTGCTTTCCCTCACCCATCACTGCCTGCCATTGTGAATCCAAATGAATTGTATTCAGGTTCATGTTTCCTCACCACAGCCTTTGGAGCTTTTATTGCCAAAGAGTTGTCTCCCTTTTCATCTTTTCACATTTTGTTTCACTGCATTTGAGGGAACTTCTAGCTAAAAGTGGCCAAACATGTGATTAGCATGGTGACATTCAAACAATAATAACTGGTCATTGAGATTATGCTTTGCTCGAATGACTGTGTTTTTATTTATGTTATTTCTTAAGCACAATTATATATAGTAATTACTTGCAAAAGGGGCAAGGATGTTATATTTCTGGGGTTCCAGTGGAGGCCATATTCCGTCCAAGACTTCCGTTAGGGTTTCCTTTGAGAGTCCAAAATGTTAGGTGATGTCTCTCACTTAAGCAAAAACCCTGCCACCGATGTCCTAATGTCTTTATTTTTATGTCCAATCTCAAAATAAAATTCATCCATAACACGAACTCCTCCCACGGGTGTATGACCTCCATTTTAGTGGTTGGTTTCCATTGTACTCATTCCAAACCTTTGATTCTTTTTCCTCTCCGTGTCCCTTCCCGAGCTCCGTATTTTTATGAGTGAGGGTTAACTCGCTCAAAGATCAAATGGTGGAATGTGCGGTGCTCACTGGTGGACTGTGGGGGGGAGGTTGGTGCCCCCATGTTGGACAAAAGTGCAGCAAAATTGCCTTCTTGAGCGGCCCTATGGTAGATAAAAAGTGATAAAGTTCCTTCTAGGGCACCCTCCTAGTGGAGAAAATGAGATGCAGTACAACAACGGGCTCCCTTAAACGGAGTGAATGGGTGCCGTGCCATATGGGCTGCCCTACATACTAGAAAACTTTCTGTGCGCTGGTTTCTCATCGCATGCAGATGATGTCCTTTTTCTTCCCCCGTGCCCCTCAGACAGCCTGAGTCCCCCACTGGCAGTGTTAATAATGTGGGCATTGTACCAGACTCTTGCAGTGAAGTATAAAAGTAAAACATTTCAAGCCCAAATGGGCACTTCATCAGGGACAGAGGTACATTGACTGACTGGGAGAATACCCCAGAGAAACCCCCAAACACACTGGAGGGATTATATATCCCATCTGGCCAAGGAACGCCTTATTGTCCCCAGGATAGACTGTAGAGTTGAATATTAAGGATCACTTTTCGTTTTATAATGAATCCAAAGTATTTTTACACTCGTCGAGTCAGGGATGGCTGCTCGGTGTAGGAGGATCCCCTCCGGCTGGCCCTTGTTAGGCACATTTCCTGGAAGGTGGCTAGCCGACCATTAGCTTTACGCCGCCCCTCGCCTGGACCTTGCTGCTAAGTTAAAGCTATACAGTGTACCTGTTTATGGCATTTAGCTCTGATGTCAACATTGTGATAGATGGAAGTGTTTACTGTGGAGTCCAGCGTAGCTAGTGAGCGATGCTGAACAGTCGATCTAATCAATGATGGATAGAACACATATCTCGACATTCTCTGGGCAAACACCTTGTGTTTCAAATGGAGTTCCATTTGAGCTCGATTTTGGCAAAATATGAATAGTTGAATGACACATGCAAATATCTTACCATAGTATATAAAGGGTTCTATTATTTTAGTAGGTTTTTATTTCCAGAAAAGTAATGTTTTTTGATATACAAGGCTTCTGCCTGATAGTGATGATAGGTTTCTGTTTCACTGAATTGTGTGAATAAGGACTCGGTTTTGTCAGCAGCAAGGTCCAGCTGATCGGTTGCCAAACATCAAAAAGGCGGGTTGTATCTAGTTTGGGCCTGTCAGAGGCCGACAGCAGGAGAAGAAGAGGAAGGAGGACATGAAACACCATCACAAGGAGTCTGGCTTGCTGCTCATAGTGATGGACAAGGAAGATTATCCATCATCTATGAAGTATCTCGGTTTAGTTTGTGTTCGTGAACTTAAATGAACTGAAATCACAGCTGTGTATACGTAATGATTTATGGAGTCTGTTGCTTGTTTCTTCTTTCTTTCTTTGCACTGGAAATGAGCTACCATGCTGTACCGACCAAAAACTATCAACTCTGATGCGTGGCAATAATAAAGTATCTTGTATCATGACAGTTACCCACCAGTCTCAGACACCCCTAAAAGTAGGTTCACAGTTAAGGGGATATTTTTAACTCATAGATATCACCATGAAACCTCCCCAGTTGTTGACTTATGTTAAGATAATTATTTTTTTAACTACGACATGTTATGCTTGAATATGAAAGTCAGGCACTACTTATCAAATATGTGCTAATTTGCATAAATATCAAGGAGATAACCTGAACATTGGATACAGCTAGGTTCAAACTGGTAAATGAACTTGTACTTGTACAGCGTTATTCTACTTTTTTGACCACTCAAAGCGCTTTAACACTCCAGCATCCATTCTCTCCCACATCTTGTTGCATCACTGCATTAATCACAACATACTGTCAACAGCCATAAAAATAATAATAACCTAAAGAATAAAAGAAATCCTTTTTCTCCATGTTATTAAAATGTTGTATAAATCAGGCTGTGAATGATATATGAACAAACCTCTTTGTAAAAACGTTCAGAATATAGATATGAAACTGTAACGTTTGGTGTATGTAAGAGCTGCTGAAGTGAAGAGTTCTGGCTCAGAGTCTGAGAAAATACAAATTTATAGAAAATGGCCTTTAAATATATGTTTTGTAAAATAACATTTTGTCTATTACAGGTGAACAGGTGAAAATGAATTAATAGATATCACCATGGAACTTCCCAAGTCATAACTTATATTAAGATAATTATTTTTGTGTCACAGCTTTTCTGAAATGTATATGTTTTAAAATGCAAATGAGAAATGATCTATTGGTAACTTTTGGTGAATTCATGAGAAATATACAGACGCAAATAGAAGCAGTAGCATAAACACCTAAATCTATATTTTGCACGTTTTATTTCCACTAGTTTAAAGAAGACATGTTATGAGATCTCATAAGTGACCAGTGCATGAAAAAACAAAGTTCTTGTTTGTCTTGATTCAAACATACTGTATAGGTTGGAAACACAATGACAGTTTTTCCAGATTAGCTGCCACTTTATGTTAAACTGAGAGTGAGGACGCCTGTGATGTTGCTAAAAATCCCTCATTACACAGGGACGCTGTGAGCACAACTGCCCCAAGGAAGTGCTGCCTGCAGCGTTCTTGAGATCCTGCATCGCTCGCTGACACCAGGGACGCGAAGAGGAGTTTGGTTGTAATGTTAGTCTATCAACCATCCAGCAGAAAAACTGAACTGCAGTCAATGAGCCCATAAAGGCCCGCTGTGCAAAGGTTATTAATACTGAGCGTGCCGCGTTACTAAATTGCACCAACTTCAACGCTGCACGTGCTTGGGTCTCCAGCACTGCACCCGCCAAGTGTGGAGTGGATCAGATGAACGCTTCTTGAGATATGCAAAGGACACACAGACGGACAGAGAGAGATTCCTGGCTCTAGAGACGTCTTTACAAATATTGGATGGATTGAAATAAAATTTGGCGGGAAATGATATGCAATGACACTGAAATCCCAGGAAGCAGGAAGGTGTTCTGCCAAATATGCTTTTATACATAGAGATCAAAGTAGAAGTAAAATCAATTTAAATGTAAACGAGACATTAACATGTTGTCTCATTTAAACCGCTGCATCCAAGGAGGACGTCGTGCTCTCTCTCTCTCCTCAGTGTCTCTCAGGGTCCCTCTCTCTCTTACCTCCCCACTGACAGAGTCATGAATCTCCATTAGGAGCAGAATAGAGACACACAAACAGGCTTATACACACACCAAAGTCACTTTGAAGAGAGAGAAGGAGGGATGGAAGGAAATGAGAAGAAGGGAGGAGAGGAAAGGAAAAAGGAGGAGCAGAAGAATCTCCCAAAGTCACTTTGACAGTCGATTTGGAAAATGAAGTGAAGTGAAGAAAAGGAGAACGGACCGAAAAGAGGGGGACGTCTATTGATCCTTGTCATTAAATTGACTGTTAATACAGCGTTTGTGGATAGTGGTCAGTATCACTCGTCACGTGATATGTATACGGTAGGTTTGTTAGTTCTCTCATGCGAACATTATATCTCTAGGGCTTTTATTGTGAAAAGTAAGAGCGGATCTGGTATGCGCTGCTTTCGTCGAGGGTGACAGGAGTAATAAAGTTTTGCTGTCTTGGTTCGGACTACGGAGCCTCCTTGTTTCATCATGATTGTAGGCGTAACCTGTTCCACACAACGTGGTTGGTTGACGCCTTTATTCGTGCGAAGCTCAGGAAATATGAAAAAAAAAGTGTGTCCCTTGCTCTGTGAAATTATTTATGACAAAAATACATTTTTTTAAATGATTATAATAAAAAATATATTGACATGCAAATGAATGTCATGAAAAAAAAACCTTAATACAGGGGTTCAAAAACAAAAATGTGTGGTTCATATTTACAAGACTACAATAGACAAAGTATCCACATACTACAAATAACATCCTCCTCATTTTTCGTGCGTTTTCCTCCAGCAACACTGGACTTCAATTTCCCCTCAAATTTATGCATACGTGTTCTTCAAAAGTTTAGGCAACGAAACGACCTGGTTAGGTTCAGGAAAAGATTGTGGTTTGGGTTACAATGACTACGGAACTGGCGTTACTTGAGTACAGAAGTCACATGACAAATAAATCAACTTCTCGTATCACATGGAGCACGAACAAGGCTCCTGCCCACCTCCCCTCCCACCCGCCCCGTGTGAGTTTTTGCTGTCTCTATACTTCCTCGTCCCAGTTTTGTGGATTACATACAAATTACTTTTGTGGGATGAATTACAGCACATTCATTGATTCATTTACGCAGGTAAAACGCTGTATGAGAACGGCCTTCCGTAGAAGTTGAATTAAAAAGCAGTTCCAGAGAGTTAGTAGTTCATCTCCTCACCATCCCCACATGGAGGTCATCTGCTTGGTTATTTCAGTCCTCTCCTCCCTCACGCCTCACCCCGACATTCCCAGAGAAACTCCTGCTGTCTGGGAATTCTCCGCTGTTATTATTAGTCTGTAATGTTTTCTCTGTGTCTCTCATGTCATTCTTTTCTCCATTTTTTTCCCATCTTGCCATTTCTGCTTTCGCTCTTTCAGTCTCTGCTTTCTCTGTGTCCATTTATTTTTTGTCACTCTCACAATGTATGTCACTCAGCTTAGATTACATTCAATTAGATTACATTCAACTGTATTGATGTCCAGGGTGAAATCAGGCCACAAAAACACAGGAAAGTAAAGTAGATGAAAACCTAGAAATATGCAGAAATATGTCTACTCAATATTATGTAGCTGATAATTATTCTCTAATTTTCAGAGCGCTCCAATTTGTTGATGGAACCCTGACACTTATGTAGTTTTTAGAACGCAGGCGTTCTGGACACAGTGTTGGAGGCGGGGCCTCATTCACACATGTGAAAGTTGCGCCGTGGCACATGAAGACTTTCAAGTTGAAAATGAACCACATCTTCAATGGATGCATGGATGGACGGACGGACGTATTGACGGATGCATGTATGGATGGATGCATGGATTGTTGGATGGATATATAAATGGATGGATGGTTGCATAGATGGATGGATGCATGGATGGATGGAGGGATGCATGGATGGATGCATAGATGGAGGGATGCATGGATGGATGCATTGATGGATGATGGACAGATGGACGGAGGGATGGACAGATGGATGGATGGATGGAGGGATGATGGACGGATGGGTGGAGAGATGGAGGGATGGATGGATGCACAGATAGACGGATGGAAGGAAGGATATATGGATGGATGGATGAATGGATGGATGGATGGAGGGATGGATGGATGGATGGAGGGATGCATGCACGGATAGACGGATGGAAGGAAGGATATATGGATGGATGGATGGAGGGAGGGATGGATGCACGGATCGATGAACGAATGGATGGGTGGATGGATGGATAGAAGAATTGATGGATGAATGAATGGGATCCATGGATGGATGGATGACATGTTTAACAACAATGTAATAAAGTGAGCCACTAAATGGGCCCCAGATGAAAAAACTATTTCTCATCTCTGATTATGGGGACCTTGTTGTCCTTTAGAAATAGAGGCCAAGCATAACTCTGTCTTACTTACCCTCCCTCCATCCGTGGAGAAGGAACCTCTCGTTGAATCACAACTTTCTTCTACTGCCTGCATGCCCTCTTGTGCAGCTGACCATCATCCAAAGCAGTGCCCCAGTCTTTCTTTCCAATGCCACTATTTTTCTAATTTTAACACTTGAAGTAATCCTTGTATTAAAGGTTAACAACACAGTCACAAATGTAAGTACTTTGTGTCCCTATGAGGGCATTTGTATCTCACAAAGTAGTGTAAACTGATTTGCACACACACGTAAGGCAGCAAAGCAAATTGAACATTCCTCATTACCAGCAGTTCCCAAGGAGTGTATGTTAAAAAAAATGTTCCTATGCATTATGTATGTCTATGCACTATTCCATGGTATGTTCCTGTGTGTGTGTGTGTGTGTGTGTGTGTGTGTGTGTGTGTGTGTGTGTGTGTGTGTGTGTTGGTGTGTGCGAGTGACTATTCTTAGCTCCTGCTGTGCTGTAACTGTCTCGCTGGGAAACAGGCATATCCTCCTTAGCCCCCCGCTCCTCCCAGGGGTCACAGAGGTCAGAGTTGAGGTGTCAGCAAGGTCGTTTCCGTGACAATAATTCTCCCGCTCAGACACCAGGTACTATTTTTCACACTGCGAGAATCGTACAAACACACACCACTGACTCCGCGCAGCACGGGGTTGAGCAAGCATACATCTATCTGTCTCTGTTGCATACTTTCTCTCTGTATTTGACCTGTATTCCAGCTTCTGTCTCTCCCTCTGTCTTTTTTCTCTGTCACTCATTCACCTTTTTTTCACAGAAGAGAAGACAGGTTCTCCATTGGGTGACATTAAAGTATCGCATTATCATTCGGACATTAGTCAAACTGATGTCGGCGCTGTTTCAGTTCCTAACATGCAACGTTGAGAGGGAACATCAGAATGTGAGGAAAAAGGGTAAAGAGGTTCTTCAGGTGAAATAGACTGTATTTAAAACCACATACTATATTAGCAGTATGTGCTGATTTAGCCAAAATGTAGCATGTAGTATGTATGCAAATAAAAGTAAAATCTACAATATGGCAAAAATGCCCAGACATCGTACTGATATGGAAAAAGATTGTCCAGTATGCATCGGACCAGTCTATCTCGCCTACCGTATCCCACAATGCAACCAACTTTGCAGATTTTGAAAATTGTCAGTTTTATGTAACAAATGATGGCAAATTAAAAATTTACCCTAACATTTTCTCAGTTGAGAAGCAACACAACAAGCTAGTGCATGCAGGGGGCCGCTAGCTAGCCAGCCGGTCACGCTCACACGATCCTTGGCTGAAGTTCTCTCATGAGACCCGTCTCATTGAAAAGAAAATTCAAAGCCCAACAAATAGTATTTTTGGGGTTTCTTGTTTTATGGCTTTAAACAAGCTTAGCCTAGCATACTGCAAAATAAATCAATTCAACGACTTCATACATACCGCCGAACGCAGTATGCAGTGTATACTGTGTACTGCCTTTGTCAGTGAAATGTAGTAATCGGTTTTGAATACAGCTATAATGCCTCCTCAGGCAGCCATTTTGGAAGTTCATATTTCGGTAAACAACTGGAGTCTCAAAAGCATTTTTCAGTAATAAGATGACAAGCTAGCTGACTTACCTGCCAACCATCTTGTTGTTTTATTAACACACAATTAGTACATTTCAGCTGAAGTCCTGGCATCGCCTCCTGCTTAGCTGATCTTCTATTAGTAGGTATAACTCAATGGAAAGTAAATGTTCCTAGGGCTTGCTCTCTATATTCTAGATAAATGACTGTCCGCTGCATCATCTGCTTGAATTTGTTAATGTCATGACCTGGATCTTGACCAACCCAGTCGCCAGGAAAAAAATGTTGGCATTGTATTTTTCTGTGAACCACGGATGCATTAAATTTGGACGAGTTTGCATTTGGTCAGAGAAAGTGAAGTAGTACAACACAGGAAGCTATTTAAGAGGCTAGGGTGGTCCACCATCACGTTGTCGGTCCCATTCACATAATATTATAATATCGAGACAATAGGACTGCAAGGACAGCCATCTATGGTTTGGAAACTGCAAAGAGTTGAAAAGGATCATTAGTGAGGACCGGATACAGGCTTATCCAGTGAAGTCAATCAGTCCAGGTGAGCTGAATCCAAGCAGTACTGTCCAGAGAGCCTTGTCTCATCCCCCGTTCTTCCGGCTGGTCTGCCCTCCTCACATGTCTCCATCCTTAGCACCATATGACGCATCTTTAAAACCCGTGAAAGAGAGAGAGACCATCAAGACCTGAAGGGGGTCTGAGGGTTAAGGGTTAAGCACAGAGCAAAACAGTGGGACAGAAAGAACGGCCCACTCCTGAACACTTCTAACAGTGTCTTGGTCATGGTCTTATCCCTAACCACACAACACTAACAGAAAGGGAACTGAGGCTTTACCATGCAAACTTGAGGCAAAACTAAAACAAAGTGGCAACATCCAGAACAGTTACATTACCAAGATCTAAGGTTGTCCATATAAATACACCAGTCTTCCCCAACCTTATACTGTATATCTAATTAGAACTACCAAACCTAGTCTTCAGACAGCTACCAATGGGGGCCATTTTATTCATTCTATAAATGATATCATACAGCTCTGTTTTTGGTCTTTACCTAAATATGTGGCTCTTAAGCTGCTGATGCTGCTCCCAGACAACCTGAAACTCAAACATCTCCAACCTCCTGATGGGAAAAAGTACAATGGAACGCTTACTTGAGAATTTTGGGGCGAATTCACCTTTATCCACTTCCCCAAGGCGCAGTTTTCTGACGCCACACATCTATGGAAACGCACATTATCGATGGTAAACAATTAACTGAAAGGCAGGGTTAAGTTATATTTTACATTAATTGAAATAACACATACTATCGTAGAGTAAAACCGGATCTGCATGTTTAGAGCTGGTTACGGTAAATGATCTCTGAAAGTTATTACTATTTGCTTTAATTTAGCTCTCATGCCAATTAAAAGCAGCAGAAAATGTAACTGCATTTTTTTTAATGGGTTTTACACAATTCCAATACATCGCTTTTATTCTGAATGCCAGGTACATATTCTGGGTCTTTCTTCCCAAAAGATAACGACTCTTGTTTATGCCCACTTTTCAAAGTATGACGCTCTAGGTACCCCTCGAGTGTCAGTTTTGGACGGGTCATGGACAGCGGATCAGTTCCTACTTGTTGCATGCATAGTGTCTGGAAAGTTTACAGGAAAGTACAGCCTCTATGACTGCTAATGCTACATGCATGGCTTTTGTTACTTATTATAGATTACATCGGGACATTTATGATACAATACTTGCATGCAAAAACTTTTAATACGTCTAAATATGAGGCTGGTTATTTAAGGCTGAGAGTCCGTGTAGCGTTTTTCTCTGGCAGAAAAGCGCAACCAGCACTTCATATAAAAACCACCGCTCCCATCACCTTTCTGAAATGAAGAGATTTTGAACCATAAGCGCTTGAAACGGTTGCACAAAAAAGCAGCTATTGCTGCAATACAGCAGCTAATGCAGCATAATAACCTAAATACACAAAACAAAGAGTTGGAGCACTCTGAAGAAGACGCTAGGTGGAGCGTTTTTTCTCTCAGCCTGATATGCTCTCTCCACAGGGACAATGAAGAACAGCCACTGGCACTTTATCCACCCTAAGTCCTAAGTCTGTCTTCCTTTTACTTGTTGAGCCACAATGTGTGTGCGTTTTCGTGTGTGTATGTGTACGAATGGCAACATCCTCTACAACTTTTATGGCTTGGGAACCGGACTGTACACTCTACCACACCCGCTTACACACACACACACACAGCCTCCCATTCATTCCGTCGCTGTCTTACGTTCCTTCGCCTCCTTCCATTTGTCCTCCCTCCCTCCTCTCTGTGGCGTGCGATCCAGCCATCCATCCATCCTGTCCTCCTCCACAGGGATCCCTCCTCCCCCAACCCCCCTCGTCTTCCTCCCTTCCCCTCCGTCCGACCCTTTGACCTGAACCACACAGACAAACATTTATGCAGCAAAAGCAACATTCATACTCTGGTGATTAAGGTGAAGCTCGACCCCAGATTGACCAACAGTATGTTTTCTTTCCAAGTACCGTGTCTGAGGTTGACTCTGTACAGTTATATTATCTTTTTAGTAGTTTAGTTCAAACATCATGAATGTACGAAGGATGTGAAATCCAAAGAGAGGAGGTTCAAATTGGAAAAGTAAGAACCACACTGAGATTCTAAGTGAAACTTTGGACCTTTTGAGCAACAATTGTCCCTCAGAAAGGAAACATGGTCACTCATAACACACTGACTTTAAACACTGACACCAGGGAGCGTCACATACATCCTGAACTTTTATCTCTGAAGTTGTAATGACTCTTCTCATTGTGAAGCCGGAGATCTGGGTAGGCTTTCAGCTGTGTTTGGATTTGTTATTATTAAATTTTATTGCAAATATTATTTTCTAAGGTTTTCTATGTATTTCAATAAGGTTACTGCAGAAATACATGACGTTTGCTGTGTCTTCTGTTTTGAAGATGTTTCTAAAAGTTTTGCAAACAGTGTTAGCTTTTGAAGAATGTGCAGCAAATATATAGTTTGAAAGGTGGTGGAGTATGAATGAGAAAAGAGTTCATGGATTTTGGAAAATGTATTACGTAGACGTATTAAATGTATGAATACAACAGTGCAACGGAAGTCGCTAAGTTTTATCTAATGTTCTCCTCTTGAGGAAATCAGAACGTTTTTGTTCAATGACCATGTCTGGTTTTACACTATTTAAGTGCAACTAATGATGTGAGACAGTTTTGTTTTGTATTTAAGAGGCATCTTTTCCTTCGATAACAGGATTGTATCATAGATGGAACATCACACCATCCTATCTCATCATCCTGTCACTTCTACTTGTGGCAGAGGACTAACCTGACCCGCCGATGTTTGTTACGCTGAACCATCCGAGAAGCCGTCATTGGAAACCATTTTTAAAAATCTGGGCACTTTCAAAAAAATAAATACCTGGCAGGCGATTGGATGAACCATCTGTCAATCAAACTCCTACCGAAGCCAATCGGGAGAAGAGCGAAAACATCTTTTCCATGGAAAAAAGCCTTCAGTGCCGTTCTAGTTGCTCTTCTCTCAACGAAGAAATACTCTCCAGTTCTGACAGAACCGAAGCTATTGCAGCGTCTACGCTAACCTCTTCAGGAGCCGCCATTGTTGTTCGGAAACATACCAGTGGCAGGCCGTGCATTTTATACCTGGGCCTTCACTGCTGTCCTGCAGCTGAAACACCTCATTATGACGCCACAGCTACGGTTATTATTTGTTTCGTGTAAAAATGAAGCTCAACACCTATAAATACACTAACTGCAGAGTGCAGATACATGAATACGCTGAGAGTGTGTCTCCTCTCTGCTCTGACTGCAGCTGGGACTGCAGCGCGAGGCTGCTGTGAGAGTGACCTGTGAGTGCCGCTGCTCGTCCACGACAGTGCAGAACGTACGAGCTTTCACGTCAGAGTCAAAACACCAGAAAAATCTCCAACAACACCAGAAAAAGTCGCAAGATTTGTCGCTAGTAGCTTTTGAGAAAAAAAGTCTCCATGAGGGTTTCGGAAAGTCGCCAGATTTAGCGAGAAAGTCGCCAAATTCGCAACACTGGCACCAACTAAATATGTCCCCAGAGCAACATTGTACGTAACAATGGTTCCTATGACATATAAAACCAAACAAAAATCCATCTTCATAAAAACAAGTTGTACAAATAATAATAATAAAAACAAAACCATTTAACTTACCAGAGCTGCTGTTCACTATTTAAAGACAAAGTCCATCCTCCTTTCTTTGTTAATAAAGAGTTTAATCTCACGGTTGTTCAGTACATCCGTGCGTTTTAGTTCCAGTAAGAAGTCCTCCATTCATGGATACAACTGGGGAGGCTCGACAGTGAAGACAGTCGAGCCTCCCCAGTTGTATTTCTTGAATAGGTTTTAATTATAGCCCTACCCCTATTTTTAGGCCTCTGCTCGAAAATTGCATACCCATACTCAAGAGAGTCCACAGCTCTAACTACAAGGTCTATTTGAATAATGTTGATGCGAGATACAGGTAACACTTGTGAGATGTGTTGAGATGTGTAAATATTGTGCATATGTTACTGGTGGATGAAGATGGTACACAGCTCAAATTGAAAAACGTTTCAGGTTCGCCTGAAAAAAAAGCACCTACAACATGAATATATTTTTTTAATGATGCAGGTGTAAGCTAAAAACTCTCCCAAATCATAGCACAACATGTTTTACAGTCTCTACAACAGATTTTACTTCGATTGAGTGAAGCAGGCAAGCAAGCCAAGGTCTGACTCAAGCCAAATTCTCATTTTTGGAACCAGCTGTTGTGCTGCTCTATTCTAATTTTATATACTATATAACTAAATATTAACTATATATTCACTTGTCTTATCACTAAGAGTGTTCAATAATCCTAATAAAGCAATTTGGCATCATTTTCAGCAATTTTCAGCTGTCATATCTGTCATCCATAAAATATATTCTTCACTGTGTGTGTCTATGTAAGCCTTTGTAAGGCCTGTGATTGGTGGATTTAATCATGTGACACCTTGTTGCATGCGGAAGAGTCCAACAAAAGCCATGGGGGTGTTATTTGGAAGATTGAGAGCTTTTTACCCACTGAAAATCTCGATATGCTTGGCACAACCCCCATGTCTAAATTCATTGGTCCAGCTGACTGAATGCTGGCCATTTAGTCCCAAAACCTCCCAGAAACACCATTTTCACACGGGCAGACAGCAGGGCGGAGGGACTACATTCTGGCACTGATTTGAATGGATTAGCTCCGTTTTTCCTCACGAACATCACCAAAAGGTACGCTGAGTTCCAATTTTTTTCTGTGGAGTGGTACTGTGTTTCGCTGGCTTTATTCATGTAACTTTTAAACGGTTTGACGGAGAGGAACGAGACAGTCGTGACTCGACGCGGGGTCGAGTCCTACTGCTGTTTTCTGTATCCATCCACCATGACAGCTGCCGGCTTGAGATTCAAACGGAATGCATAGTACGCAGATTTTGTGGCAAAAATACGTGTTATTGTGATAAATCTTCTAGATATTATATGATATTAGTTCATGTATAACTGTGTTTGCAGTGTGTAAAATGGCTGGTATGATGATTTTGCCCAGACATTTGTCGTTAATTTGGTATATAATATGTGTGGAGGATTAATTATATTTGTTTATGAAAAGTCCATTCTACGACACGGTACCACACTAAACGATCTCGCTCGAACCCCAAATGGGGCTCGGTCGGGCTAAAGAGGTGCGTTTGAGGCTGAAAATGTCCGCTCCACAGAGGCAGCAGATATTGGGATTGTCACCGCCCAACATGTCACGCTAGCCCACTGACCAATCATGTACTTGTAGGCCAGCTAGCAGGCTCTGACACGTCAAAGAATACGCCCAACATGTCAAACTAAAGATCTGATTGGTTGAACACTATGACAATCAACAACATCGTCCCCATTCACTTAAACTGCACATGGATTCACTTGTGAGTCTGCAGGCCTGGGGCCTCTGTTCTTACCTAGAGACACAGAGGTGAGATCTGATTGGATAAAAGCTCTACTTAAAACAAGCTGCACTGGAAGCAGAGCAACTGAGGAAGACAGGAGCTGTGCAATGAGAAAATAAGATAATGGGGAAAATATTTTTATAAAATATAATACATGTAGTGTATTTAAGAAAAATTATTAAATTATAAAATAGATATAACTTTGTGATTCTGTCTATGCCAGCAGAGAAGGCCTTGCAGGCCCTGACGGCCCACCACTGGAACATACAGTCGCCTCTCCGTAACGACTCACACCTAAGCCACGCCAGCAGCCGAACGCATTACTTTAACATCATCTTGTGATCCTACAATTCACAAGAAGACAAAACTGCAGTCAGTCTCAAAAGGATTTCAAGTCTCATTTAACTCAATATAGCAAATATTTTTTTTTTTTGACAGTTTTTTTTTTATATTCAGCTAATGAACACATTATAAAAACATAATAATAAAAAAATGGTATTTGCTTCCTTCAGCGTTCTCTTTAATGGTGATCATGTGCACATATGGTGAACTTGTCTCTGTGTTTATGCACGTGCGTACATGCTCATATAAAATGTGAGTGTGTGTTTGTGTGCGTGTGCAGATGCATGTAATACTCATGTTGTGGGGACATTAATGTGTTTAAACATTCATATTTTGGGGACCCGCCTTCCTTTTTTAGACAAAACCCAGAGTGTAAGGGTTAGGTTTAGTCAAGTAGAGCGGTTATGGTTAAGGTAGGTCTGAATGTAAGTCAATGTAATATCCTCTAAAGTGATAAAAACATCCCTGTGTGTGTGTGTGTGTGTGTGTGTGTGTGTGTGTGTGTGTGTCTGTGTGTCTGTGTGTGTGTGTGTTTTAATAGGATGGCTTTCTGAGGTGTCATGGTGTTACTGGTATTAACGGGAATAATTGAGTTGCTCAACAGACCGAGGACCATTGAGCGCTCTTTGTGTCACCCTGCAGAGAGAGAGAGAGAGAGACCATCCTCCACATACACACACACACACACACACACACACACACACACCGCTGATACATCAGGGTTAAACTGGCCCATCTCCCTTCTTGGAAAAGGTCACAGTTAAACACTTCATCTGGCTCTCACGCATTAACACAGACCCAAACACATCTGTTCTCACGTCTGCACTTTACGTCTCTCTGTGCACGTCATCCTCTGAAGACAGCTTTTTTACAAAAAAAGCTTATAATTCCACCAACCATCTGTGTGTATGTGTGTGTGTGTGTGTGTGTGTGTGTGTGTGTGTGTGTGTGTGTGTGTGTGTGTGCACTTGTGGAACCCTGGGGTGGCAAACGTGTGCGTTGCGCAAAATATACACCTTGGAAAGGCTAAACGAGATGGAGTCAAATGAGCAGGGGAAAATGAGTGCAAGAAGGAAGGGAGGGAGATGTGGAGGCAGGGATAGAGAGAAAGAAGGAGGGAGTCGGGGAAGGAGGATAAGGAAGGAGGGGGGGATGAGCTCAGCTGTATCCTCGTCTCATTTTCAATCTCGACCTAATTAATTGGGCTGAATTAATCTCACAGTGAGCACACACACACACGCGATGATTTTGTAACCCAAGGGTAACACGTATGCTTGCCTACACACATGCACACGCTTCTCCATTTGAAACACAAAGACAACCATGTGAATGAGCACACACACACACACACACACACACACACACACACCCTGCTGCGTGCCCACTGGCAGGCGGCACAGTCGGACATGAAATACTGTCCAATAGCATCATCCATCTGCTTTCCTTACACCTCCCTCCCCTTTCTCCCTTCATCCTTCCATCATTACTCCCTCATCTCCTCCCTCTCTTTTTTTCCCCTCCCTATTCCTCTCGCCCAGTCCTTCACGACGAGCACGTCTGCTTCCCTGCTTTCCCTTCCTATCTCCTCTTCTCCCTCTATTTGTGAAGTTACAGTAAAACACATTTCCTCTTGACCAAGCTGCGTCCATCAGGCTCTGTATCGTGACGAACACGGACAGAGGAGACAAGGATGGACTGAGACTTGTTTTGCAGTGAGTTAAAAGTGCTGGTGAGATGGAATGCAAAGCCTGTACCATACACCTTGTTTCCATAACAACAACAGATTGAGTTCGCCTCACCTGTTGCTATTTTTCAGCCGGTGGGTCAGAGTAACAGAACACTGGGCTTGTGCACGTTCATCGGATGGCTGTGTTTCGGTACAGCGACCTTTGTTCGGCGTGTTTATAAGATTTAATGAGTGAAAAGCAGAAGACAAAGAAAATGTTACAGCACTTTTTAATGAACTGCAAATAACAATAAAAAAATTCTAATATTATATTATATGGCATCGAAAAACATTACAAACAGTGGTATCATGAAATGTACGGTGAGATAATGAAATGGAACAATGTGTGTGGTGTGTGTGTGTGTGTGGGGGGGGGGGGGGGATTGGGGGGAGGGGGATTTTCATAAGCAGCTTTGGACAACAAATACCGGAGGAATGATTTATATTAATTTACAGATTAGCCCAAACTTATATACCACAGCTTCTGCTTCAACCGCTTTACAAATGAACCTTTTGATACTTAAAGGCATCTACTGCTCAGATTGGTTTTGCAAACGTAACGTCATCGGGTGAACTGGATGGAACCGATGACTGCGCAACCGCCACCGATCCCGTGAGGGGACTTACATCGCTGTTACATGGAGGCTGCATGCACACAACGAGGGCCACTTCAGCACTCAAAGCGCTCCAGACAAAAATGTGTGACAGACGTTGAATTACATTTTTCATTGTAAGCTATATTGGATAAATCTCTTCTCCACTCCATAAAAACATCCCAAAACCCTCGATGTGTTATTCTTTCTGGGTTAGGGTTAGAAATGTGGGCTGAAGCTTGGCTCCCGTTGAACAGCTGATTTCACAGCAAGCTGTGTGTGTTGTAATCTTGTCATCTGACCGGGACAGAAAATGTTTGTTTTTTCTAAACGGGATTGGCAATGATGTTGTTGTTGTATCGGATCATTATGGAAATAAAATGGTATTCCTGCATAGGAATTCCATCTGTCACAATGAAACATAAGCAGATAGACGGCGAATCAAACTGAAGTCAGATGTTTGTGTACTTCTTATATACATTAGAAATACATCTTTCTCTAATAATTGTATAAAGTTGCGAGCTTGCTCACTTGTTCAGTAACGTGTAGTATGTGTAGCACCGTGTGGGTTTAGGGTTGGCCTATGAGTTTGCACAATTGTGGGAAATTCTGAGATTTATTTAATAAAATCTATTCAAGCAAATGTACATTTTCTAACATTAGAACTGGTGTCTATTCATGAGTGAAAGCTGTGAACGATAACATGAGGTTGAAATATTACCAGTGTCAAACCAAAGCTGTTTTTTGGTTTTGTTGTTTTTTTAAAGCTGATGGCGAAAGTACATAAGACGTTTCTGTTTCAACCATAGACTGTACGTAAGAAGTGGACGTAGTCATCGAGACGTCACCCATTGCTTTGTGGACTGCCGGCGATTTCACCACAGCCATGATGGTTTTTTTCCCAACCAATAATTGGAAGTCTCTGGTAGCGGCAGCAACTTGTTAATCACTGTGTAGCCCCGCCCTAAAGCATACTCCTCTTTATGGTCTGTTTGACTCTAAATGGACCATAAGTTACTAAATGAACATCATGCTGTATTGAAGAAGACTTGAAACTAGAGATTGAGACCATAAACTCATGTTTACAATGTTTACTGAGGTAATAAATCAAGAGAGAAGTAGAGTCATTTTCTCATAGACTTCTATACAACCAGAGGAGTCGCCCCCTGGTGGACACTAGAGAGAATGCAGCTTTACGACACTTCCGCATCAGCTTCACTCGGCAGAACCGGAGGTTGCCGCCTGGTTTCAACACAGTGTGAATGTACAACAAAATCACTTTCAGATGGAAGACTTTTTTCGCACAGATGAACAACACTATGAACCTGCACTATCCAGGCTGTTCTCATTTAGCATTCGTAGCTAAGCTACGAAAAAGAACGCGGTGTAATTTGTAGATATCCCACGAAATCATTTCATATGTTATCCATTTAATCATGAGTGAGGAAGTATAAAGACCACAAAAGCCCACATAGGGTTTTATCAACCCAAAAAATGTATTGTTTACACTCTGTCATGTCTAATTGTCCTCTGTGAAAAAGGCCTATCTAGCACCACCAGAATATAGTTAATTTAAAAAATCCTATCGAGGATATCATCGCTTTACCGTCTCAAACGGAAAAATACCGATATAATTGTTGTTACATTACACGGGTATTAAAATATTGTGTCGACTCCAGGTCTGTTGAAGTGCTCTGTTCATCAGGATGGATGAGAGGCCTGAAGCTTGATGATGGAATCACATCACACACTCCCTACTAAAGAGAGAAGAAGACAGACCTCCGCCTGCGTCCTGCTCCCTGACGCCATCTGGTGGCTGAAAAACCATCACGTGGACTCGTCATCACCCGTGATACTGTTGTGACCTCTGACCTCTGTCCACTTCACAGTTGGTTTCTAAGTGATACGGGAATTTTAGATGATTCTGTCTGATTTTGTTTGATGTGTCAGTGTGCGTTAGACACTGTAAAGGAAACATGAAAACACACACACACACACACACACACTGGAGCCAGTAGGCCACAGAGTCCATATTGTCTTAATGTGTATTTAGTCACTCTCTCTATTAGGGAGGGAAGTCCAGAGGCCAAAGGTCTCAGAGCACGCCCCTCCTCAACACACACACACACACACACACACATAAAGAGACTCTCTATTGACCTCTGACCTGCTGACTCCTCGCTTGTCTCACTTTCTCCGTCTGACCCTCTCGTCTCTTCGGCTCTCCACACTTCGCTCTTCCTTTGTTGTTTTTCTGTCAGGTCATGCATTCACACAGATAATTACTTGTTTCATCATCTCAAAGGAACGGCTCATTAGCTTTCCGTCTTACAGCGAGATTCATATCTGTGTCATATCTGTGTGTTCAAGGATAAGTCATGTGATTATCTTTTTTTTAATAAATCTCCCAAAAGAAAAAACAACAACACTGTTGGTTCAAAACCAGGCTAGCCGTTCCACCTGTTTCATTTTTTTTTAATGCTAAGCTAACAATGTCCTTACTCAAACCCAGTGCACTGAGGAAAAGTTTGAAATCTCGAGAAAGATGCGTATTTTGTTCCTTCAAGGGTTACACAGAAAGACGGTAGATACCACCCGTCCAAACGTTGAATATGAAGCTACATCCAGCCGCCTGTTAGCTTAGCATATACAGTCCACCGACCAGCATCTTTAAAGCTCACTAATTATCTACGCCAAGCGCTTTTCATGTGTTTGGTTTTGTGTGTGTGTGTGTGTGTGTGTGCATCTGTCTGTCTGTCCATGGCTAGTCAGCCTGATATTTTTTGTGCTCATTTTTGACTGTGTGCGTATGGTTGCAGTGATTCACAATTATTTTTTAAATCCATTTCATCGGCTGTTTTTTACCGTCATTGACTGCTTACTCCTCACTCCTCACTCCTCTCTCCTCACTCCTCACTCCTCTCGACAGGCCGGCAGAGGCCACCAATGAAGAACACACTGCTTCAGTAGCAAAAGGCCTCACCGGCACTCGGCTCGGCTAGAACAAACATTACCTACTACCCCTTTGTTCTTTGTCATGGCTCAATAACTGTGTTACTAAATTAAAATGAGTCATGATAGAAGTGAGTAAATCCTCTTTTTGTCATCTTCCCTGCCATCCTGATTGTAAGGGAGCCTGGAGGGACAATTGAGTGAGATTCAACTTGTCTTTGTTTGGGAGGGGAGAGGGAAACACACCCAGAGGAGATGCACACTCTCTGCTTAACTTGTTTGTACTAAACAGTAAAGCAGTTCCTGAGAGCCGTTGCCAGGCAACCAGCAGAACTTGTACTGGAATGGTCGACCACATGAGCTGCTTACTGATTCAACCAACAAGACAACAGAGGTAAGTTACACCAGAGATCAGATCCTCTCATCTCAGAGAAAGGATTGTTGTTAAAACATTACATGATGAAATAATAAACTCTCACTGTCGTCTGCTTTACAGTCTTTGAACTCTTGACCTGCTGCTCGGCTCCTCCGTCTACACACACACACACACACAAGCACGTCGAGACCCGAGGCAGGGTTAGCCGGTGGTCACGCGACCGGTGCAAGGGTCAGTCTGGGGTTGTTGTGTTACCCTGACAACAGAAGCAAGAGTCAGTCAGCGGTTAAACCTCCGCTGGGTCAGCCAATGGTCAAATACAGCGACAGGATTGTCCTCACACACACACACACACACTCACTCACACACACACACACACTCGTGCAATATTAAATCTGTACATTTGCAAACAGACTTTCGGACATATTTACATACAAACACACCTCACATACCCTCAGGTGCACATTCATTTGGTTGACAGATAATTATTATACATGCAGCTGTGGTCTACGGAGAGTTTTAAGGGCCAAAATTAAATGTATAAATACATAGCTAGTTTTATATTTAACCCAGTTTTGTTGGATGAGGTTTAAAGATGTATTTATTTCCCTGCACAAAATACACTGGATAAATAAAAGTACACAATAAATTACACAATTGTTTATTCATTTTAGCATTTAATTACATCATTTGTTATGTATTTGTATATTGTATTGTGTCCCTTAAAGCCCTCCAGTTGTCATGGTGGTGTGTGCATGTGAGTGTAATCTTCAACATCAACACTTAAATTAAGAAGTGTCCTCATTGTAATTATATATTGTAGAATTACAATTTCTATATATATATAAAATGTTTAAATATTATTATTTAAAACATTTTTTCATGACACTGGTTTCAGGTTCTCGTTCCGTTCACCACATTAATGAGGAAATAGTGTGAATACTTTGGTGGTTCTTTTTCTCCTAGTGAGGGCGCTCTTCTCTCAGATAATGTCAGCTGACACCTTCTGCAACCAGCTCTCTCAAAGTGATGTGCACAATAATACAGAGTAACACGGACACGTCAACAATGCATTTTATTTTAAGGGTCTTTCAATGTATTTCCTAATATTTCTCATGGAATATTGCTGGAATGAACTATTTCATTTGGAACTAGTTCAAAGTGCTGGGACTGTAAATTGAAATTGAGATTGAGGTAAATGTGTTGAGATTTCCAGAATAACCTGGAAAAACTGCTCAATTCAATCAAATATTGAGTTATTATCGGAGACTTTATTCCTTATATTTATGAAGACACATTTCTCGGTTTCACACGTTCATCTGATCTGCCGTTAACTGAATGAAAGACTTTCCATGTTATCAATTTGAAATAAATAATTGGACATGGACCAAGTGAAAAGTGTTTTTAAAGGAAACATTGTAGCATAATGGCAGGAAAGTAGGAAGAAATAAGGAACTTGTTAAATAAGTATACTGACATATCCGCCAGATAACAGAAATATAACCTGAAATTAGACACCTCAAACGATATAAAATGTATAAAAATTGAAATTGTGGATTTGCAGGATACTTTGTTTACTCATATCCTTTCAGCTTAACGTACAGAAAGACTTTGTCTCCATAGGACAGTGTCTGATAGATCTTAGCTGTATGTTCCAGCACTTCTGCACAATATTAAGTCTTTATGGGCAACACAATTTCTCTGCACGTCTGTCTTAACATTTGTTGTTTCTTTGTAAACTCAAGGTGATATCAAGGATTTCAGAAATATTGAGGTAAAGTAATAATACTGATAAAACACTGAATGAACAAATAATAATTATATAAATAATTATAATTGTTTTGCGATTAATCGCGATCAAAAATTGTAATTGTTGCCCAGCACTAATATATATATATATATATATATATATATATATATATATATATATATATATATATATATATTATATATATATATATTATAATATATATATATATATATATATTATATATATATATATTATAATATATATATATATATATATATATATATATATATATATGAATCACTGCCCTGGCTTTGAGTACATTTAACAGAACTAACATTACCTGTAATTCAGTGGGATATATATATATTATATATATCATAATATTTTTATAGTTCTTATAGGTGTACTTATTTTTTCCCTCTCGTGTTTTTTATCAGTTTATTGTCCAGAAACCAGAGGTATTTTATTGTACCTCTGGTTTCTGTATTTCATTTGCTTCTTTCCTCAGGCCAGCTCAGTGCTTAATGAACAGATGCTAGAGGCTACAATCATTCCTCTGTGTTTTCAGGTGAGAATTTTGAATCACCACAATATTCACCTTTTTTAAGAATATATTAAAGAAACTCAAAATGCAATTCAGCAACACGCAGCGGCTGCCACAATGTTTAAAGACTATTAAACTATCGTGTTTGCACTAACTCAGTTCGTCCAGCAGGAGGCGCTGCTCTGGCGGGCAGCGCGTCCTTCCACAGGACAGTGACCCGGCCTTCAACTCAACACCTCTGCTCAGCAGGGGCGTCGTTAGGCCTATTTTAGGGGGGCTGAAGCCCCCCTAACATGTTCTTCAGCCCCCCCCCCCAAAATAATTTGGCATTATTGGCTTTAAAAAAAAAAGATTTTTTTTTTTATTTTTTATTTTTGGTGATGTCATTAAATTAAACTATTGTTTCTCACATGGACGAGTTATTTATAACTCTAACATGCTACATATGTGCGTGCGTTCTGGTTTGTATGTTTTCTCCCATTTCAAATTACAATCCAATAGCCTATCATCATACTTAACGATATAAACCCCGGGCACTAGGACCTTGGGGAGGCTGCAAGTAACGTCTCGCGTCAACGACAGCCAGGATTATAGCCAAGGAGTTTAGCTCAAAGTAAATGATGCACGGAGTGAAATTGTAAGTACAGGTAGTTACAGAATGTGTCTATCTGTAGTTGTTAACGATTGTTACCTGCTTAAATTTAGGTTTACTTGAGGCAAATGAAAGGGAATATTGTAGTGGGCTATGTTAAGACTAAGCTAGCTAGCTAGCTATTTTAGAAACTGTCTCCAGTGAGCAAGAGTGTGAACGAGCGAATTCGAAATACAACAAATAACTATCGACATCTCTCTATTCTTTGCATTAATATATCTCTCTAGTATTTCAAAACAGTCCCTATAGAATGTTGTTGTTTATAATCAGTTAATGCTAGTGAAAACTAAATGTCATAGTGTCCCTCATAATGCTATTGTACCGGTATATCATCCAATTCATTGACTAGATGGATATAAGAAGATTCCTTCCATTTCAGCCCATCATACAATATTAATCATTCGATAATTAAGATGTACTTGAAATGTGTTTTTTTATTTTTGTTATTCATGGATTTTTTTCCATTGAATGGTATATTTGACACTGAACTAGTTCATCTTTATCTCAGTGATAGTGTCCAAATGAGCATAAAATATCACTGGTATGTAAAAACTACACGGACAACAAAATAGATGTAAATGTTGATCAAAATCTTATTCCCTTCTGCTCATAATAAAACTAGTAAACAACTCAAAAGTTGACACTGTC
Organism: Anarhichas minor; assembly: GCF_050575085.1. Lineage (NCBI taxonomy): Eukaryota > Metazoa > Chordata > Actinopteri > Perciformes > Anarhichadidae > Anarhichas > Anarhichas minor. Next base: position 196,588 of record NW_027466559.1, on the reverse strand, counting down.
AGGTCCATTCTCCATCCATTGTGTGCGGTCCCTTTAAGAATTAGGATTTGGGGGTGACGCGGATATGAAAGCTAGTTTATCCGTCTTTCCTTTCCTTTTCCAGGAAAATTATTTCTCTCTCTTTATTTGAGAAAAGTTCATATTTGTGTTGTCAAATTTCACTATGACCCTGAAATTCTGTCTCTTGTGTTATCATATACTGAATGCAAGCAAAACTACAGAGCAAAATCACACTCTTTCTGATTAAACCAATCTATGAACTGTCTGAAACAATGGATATCCACGGCCCCAAATGGGCCCCAAAAAAATTTGCCGCGCACAAACATGCCCCTATCCTTGGGGCTAAGCCCCCCCTTTCTTTGAATCCTAGAAACGCCCCTGCTGCTCAGGCACAGCGACCCGGCCTTCAACCCTGACCTTCGACCCCAGCCGGGATTCAGCCTGGGGTCGGCTCTCCCACGCACAGCACACGGGTTCAGAGAGTGGTCAGAAGCCTCCGCAACGATTCAGCCGCTGCTCCGATTCCACGCCGGCTTCTGCTTAATGCACTTTATCAAACGCAATGAAACCGAACAACTCCAAGTGAACTTTATGACATCAACCTGTTTTCCTTGGCTCCTGATCAACTTTATAGAAACGATTAGATTAGATTAGATTAGATTAGATCCGAGCCCAAAAAGAACCACCAAGCAGCAACCTCCGGTGCTGAAAAATAAAGCATATGCAAAAGTGACAAAATCAAGTCAATCCCCATGAACCGCCATGTCAAAACGCTCAACTTTACAGCATAAATAAACATGTTTACAGTCTGGTACAAAAAATGTTGAGCTAATTTAATATGCTTAAATCATATTAAAGTTTAAAGTTATACATAATTAAGGGCGTGGCCGCTTTGAGTGACAGGTGGGTGCTGTCGCCACAATCCACCTACTTGCCTCCGTTTTGGTTTGGTCCGGAGGTAGGCTGTGTCGACGGCCGGAGCCGCCCACCTTGAGCTTCACAACGGCTGTGACCTCACGGTGACTACGTCCATGTTTTGTGTAGTCTAAGATTATTACACACAGGGAATTTGTCTTGGTTTGTTCTCATCTATCAACCTTAAAGCTGCACTAACAATATCTTTATAGTAACAAAAAAATGTTTAGCCTCTTTAAGCTCATTGTTTTGGTTTTACATCCGACAAACACTACTCTCATCAACCTTGTCGATGTTGCTTTTTTGGTGTCTTTCAGCTCATTATTTTTGTTTTTTTAAGGCCAACAACATTACCGGATGGTTCTCTCTCACTGCGCTCATCGACCTGGTCTCCAGCAGCTGCTGTTTTATTGAAAAGCTCCGATAGCATTCTAGCTGTTGTAGTCGTGCAAAATCCAATATTGACTCTCATTTTAGCTCTATTTTGATCTGTCTCTTTAGCTGCTAAATGCTCCACTATGTACACCAGCTAGTCTCTAACTGTGTCCATCCGCTGTTTGCTGCTGAGCAGGTAGCATGCATTGGGTTTATCAGTGATTTTTCACCCCAAAACAGATGCCTGCTGCTGCTGTGAGTGAACCAAAAGTTTACTTTGAAGTAATGGGCCAGAAACCCAAAACTCTGAGCTGAAAGATTCTAAAGTGATCTTTAGAACTAAGGGGACTTCAAAGTCGGGGAATACGAGCAACAACTTTGACATTACAAATATCTTGACCCATGTTAATAGAAAAATGTTCATTAGAGAAGCAAACACACAATAGACTTACTCACAGAAGACTTTTTCGACTTGTCATAGAAGGAACCTTAAAGGGCCAGTGTGTAGGATTTGGCTCCTTCTAGCGGTGAGGTTGCAGATTGCAACCGACTGAAACTCCCCCCGTGTGCCAAGCGTGTAGGAGAGCTACGGTGACTGATGCAAAAACAGTAAAAAAACACAAATGGCGCGATCTAGAGCAGGTGTTTTGTTTGTCCCTTCTTGGCTCCCGTAAGAAACATGGCGGTGCACCACGGCGAACTCCGTACAGAGATGTAAAGGGCTCCTTCTAAGCTAACGGAAACACAATGATTCTTATTTTCAGGGGATTATACACTCGTGAAAACATAGGTACTAATATATTAATATAGAATTTCTGCCAATCCTCCTAAATGCCACACACTGTTCCTTTAAGTGTCTCAGTAAGCCATGACAGTGAGCCAGAATGAACAACCAGAGCTGAAACTGAAGTTTTCATTATAATATTCCTACTGTGACATGACAACATGAAGGAGGCCTGTTATATATAGTGCACATTAATTTAAAAAGACAGAAAAGACATGAATGCATATTGAGGATGCGTGCAATATCCCCTTTCACACGATCCCATTCATACAGTCTGCGAAAATGAAAAGCGCCGGCAGCCATCTTAGGCGGGGCGCTGCAGGCCCGGCGGAGGAGCTCCAGGCGCTTCGCTGTCGCTGATATCAGTTCTGTTTATTGATGAACCCTTCAGAAGTGACTCTGACAAAGAAAGTCCATCTCCTGCTGTGCAAAACACCGTCATCACTTCCTGCCCCGCGGGGTCGTGGCGGGGTCGGTCTGGGGTCGAACGCAGGTCGCTGCAACGCGAGGTCAAAGGTCACCTCGTCCTCTGTTGTACAGAACTGGTTAAATGGTCATTTATATTCATTTATAGTCATTGTTTGCTCATAGGACATAATGTTTCTATTAGATAAAAGGCTTGTTAAGGAAATGAGTCACATTCACATGAAACAGCAAATACCCAGCCTGGCTGTTGCCATCATGACGAAAATATAGAAAATATAGATATACACGTGTGCACGCAGCACAGAAAAAATGTATGAATGTATAATGTATATTTTTATTCTTCTTTATTTTGAAATGACTGCTATGTGTGAATGCACTGTCAGGTTTGCTACTTCATGTATTTGTACTTTGTACACATGTGATTAATGTAAATACAATAAAACCTGTAGAAATATATTATGTCAAACATGTTTTCTATCGTGTCAAATGTGACGTGCACATGTGATTACTACACACACAAATACAGTTTGTAGATCACATGTGGAAAAAGAACTTCAAACTAAATGTTTGCAGTTCACATGTGTTTTTGTGGGGTTTGTGTGTGTGTGTGTTTACATTAATAATAACATGTGCTCGCAGTTGCTTACGTGGGAAAAGCAACATGAAATACACATGTGTTTTCAGTTCACATGTGTATTTCATGTTGGGCGTTTCATGTGGTTTCACACGTAACTTTCTTATAAGGGAGGACAGTAAAGGAATTATATTATTCTCTCTCGCTATTTTGTTTCCCCAGAGCTTCTCTCCTGTCAATACTGAACATTCACGTTTTCTATTTGCTGCATTATTCTTGAATAGGTCAAAATATTGACACATTGTTTCATACCAAATCTCATAACTATCTGGACTAGAAAACAAAATGCTTAAACATCATCTAGCAACAGTTTCGGTTCCTCCAGGATGTATTTGGCAAAACAAATGAGCAGTATATAGCATCAGGTTTAGGAGACAGGGTTACTCAAGGTTCATGAAGGTCCTGTCACGGGATTTCACGGATAGGACCCAAACGCAAGACCACAGGAGACAGAGTACGGTAAAACAGGTTTTATTGTGAAGGTGTGTGAAGGTGTGGAGCCCAAGGTCCGACACCAGAGAGTAGGCAGATCGATGGTGTGAGTCCCGTGGCTCGACACCGGAGGGCTGGTAGCTCGACGGTGTGATGTCCCGTGGCTCGACACCGGAGGGCTGGTAGCTTGACGGCGAGATGTCCCGTGGCTCGACACTAGAGAGCTGGCAGCTTGACGGCGTGTGTAGTCCGCTAACACAACGGAGGGCAGAGCGGCGGTGAGTAGTCCGTAAACACAGAGGGCACGGGGGATTCCCGGACCGACGGACACCGGAGGCAAGCGCTCGAGGGAGAAGATGCAACGGGGTGGAATCGGGTGAAAGACGGTACGACCTGACAACCCCAGACTGCAGGACCAGAGTTTATATATTGCCAGGGGTATCGTTATTGGGACCCGAGTCTGGTGTGTCAGGCTGCAGGAGGTGATCAGCTGGAGTGGCTGCAGCTGTGTGGCCATGGGAGGTGTAGGGTCTGACAGGGATCCTGACAGTCCCCCCCCCTCAAGGAACGGATTCCAGACGTAGCTACACCGTCCAGAACAACAAACAAGGGTGGGCGGAGGGGGTCTGGAGGAGGGACGTCCCAGCAGATACCAAGCCAACCAGGGTGGGTGGAGGGGGTCCGGAGGGTGGGTGACTGGATCTGACTGGCCACGGGGCTGCAGAAGGGCTCCGGACACGGGTGCTCCGGCGGACGGCCGGGCGGGCAGAAGGGCTCCGGACACGGGTGCTCCGGCGGACGGCCGGGCGGGCAGAAGGGCTCCGGACACGGGTGCTCAGGCGGCCTGGACTCAGACTCTCTGAGTCGGGGCTCCGGGGAATAGGATGCTGGTCCAACGGCGGCAGGCCCTGGAGGTCGCTGCTGCTCCGAGGCAGGCCCTGGAGGTCACTGCTGCTCCGAGGCAGGCCCTGGAGGTCGCTGCTGCTCCGAGGCGGCGACTGGAGGTCGCTGCTGCTCCGAGGCGGCAACTGGAGGTCGCTGCTGCTCCGAAGCGGCAACTGGAGGTCGCTGCTGCTCCGAGGCAGCAACTGGAGGTCGCTGCTGCTCCGAGGCGGCAACTGGAGGTCGCTGCTGCTCCGAGGCGGCAACTGGAGGACGCTGCTGCTCCGAGGCGGCAACTGGAGGACGCTGCTGCTCCGAGGCGGCAACTGGAGGACGCTGCTGCTCCGCGGCGGCGGCGGCCGGGACTGGAGGTCGCTGCTGCTCCGAGGTGGCGGCGGCCGGGACTGGAGGTCGCTGCGGTTCGGAGACGGCGGCGGCCGGGACTGGAGGTCGCTGCGGTTCGGAGACGGCGGCGGCCGGGACTGGAGCTGGCTGCGGGGCTGAGGCGGCCGGGACTGGAGCTGGCTGCGGGGCTGAGGCGGCCGGGACTGGAGCTGGCTGCGGGGCTGAGGCGGCCGGGACTGGAGCTGGCTGCGGCGCAGAGGCGGCAGGAACAGGAGCTGGCTGCGGCGCAGAGGCGGCAGGAATAGGAGCTGGCTGCGGCGCAGAGGCGGCAGGAACAGGAGCTAGAGTTCGCTGCGGCGCAGAGGCAGCAGCTGGATACGGTGACGGCCGGAATGCCGTCCGAATACGGGGAGCCGGACTTGGCCGGACCACCGAGTGTTCCCCTACACTTGCTTGGCCCCATCTCCGGCTGAGAGGGTGCTCAGCCATATAATCCGAGTCCACCGGAGGGTCAAAAACCCTCCTCAGATCCTCCACAAAGTCCACGAAAAGCACAGCATTTGGCCGATCAAAACCTAATGTTCTCACGGCCCAGTCCAAAGCCCTTCCCCGCAGTAATCCAACCACGTACCTTGGACCCGTCCGAGTCAAAAGTCTGAGGCTGACGGTCAAATACCCGTTGGCATCGCAACAGGAAGCCCTGGCACTTCCCCAGTGTTCCGTCATAGGGATCCGGAGCCGGCATGGGGGATTCCCAGACCGGCGGAGCGAGGACAGGAGGGAATAGTGCGGGTGCTGGAACTGGTGGAGACTTGACTGTCCGGGCTAGTTCCTGCATGAAACAGCTAATCCGAGAAACTTCAGCAGCGAAAGTTCTCATCTCCTCCAGCAGACTGTTAGGCCTGTACGGCGTAGCTGCTCCTGTGGTTGCTGGGTCCATTATGGTCAGGTCGTTCTGTCACGGGATTTCACGGATAGGACCCAAACGCAAGACCACAGGAGACAGAGTACGGTAAAACAGGTTTTATTGTGAAGGTGTGTGAAGGTGTGGAGCCCGAGGTCCGACACCAGAGAGTAGGCAGATCGACGGTGTGAGTCCCGTGGCTCGACACCGGAGGGCTGGTAGCTCGACGGTGTGATGTCCCGTGGCTCGACACCGGAGGGCTGGTAGCTTGACGGCGAGATGTCCCGTGGCTCGACACTGGAGAGCTGGCAGCTTGACGGCGTGTGTAGTCCGCTAACACAACGGAGGGCAGAGCGGCGGTGAGTAGTCCGTAAACACAGAGGGCACGGGGGATTCCCGGACCGACGGACACCGGAGGCAAGCGCTCGAGGGAGAAGATGCAACGGGGTTGAATCGGGTGAAAGACGGTACGACCTGACAACCCCAGACTGCAGGACCAGAGTTTATATATTGCCAGGGGTATCGTTATTGGGACCCGAGTCTGGTGTGTCAGGCTGCAGGAGGTGATCAGCTGGAGTGGCTGCAGCTGTGTGGCCATGGGAGGTGTAGGGTCTGACAGGGATCCTGACAGGTCCAGAACAATGAATTGCCACAACAAAATATCTGCTGACTAACTGACTTGCATTGTGTCCTGTTTGGGGGGGTCAACAAAGGTTCAGTCTGGGTTCAAATCCAGGTCAGAGCACGAAGAGACCCAAAGTTCATATTGTCTTATATCTTATCGACACCGCCACCACAATTCAAGCTGAATTGGTTTGACACAATGGCTGTTTTCTGCCAGGCGGTCTGCTCAGTCAAAGAGAGCAGCAACAAATTACAGCTGGCTGTGAAAACTTGTTGGCTTTTTACCATTTTGCTCCTACATGTCACAGGGTTTACTCAACATGGGATTGCACTAATTAACTGGCATTCAAAGGCATCACATTGGACAGTTTTCTTGGCCCATTGGTGAAAGTTTTCAGTGTTATTGTTGTTAGAGTGAGAGCTTCTTCCATTCAAACTCACTGAGGGACAGACTTTCCATACAAATTCATCCCATTGATGCGTAACCAAGTTACGATGCGTTTTTCTGTCTTTATGATTCCGGTGCCTCTGAATTATGAGTTAGTAGCTGACTGTGACATCTGTATCTCATAAATACGAGACAAAACTTGAAGACAGATGTTTCTACTTTGACAGATGTTTTTGGTGAGGTGACCAAAACAGAGCTAAAGGGAAGTGAATGGGTAATTATCTGACTGTTTGCTAACAAGTTAGCCATATCTTATTAAAATGTGATAATATATCAATGTTGTGTTAACAGCTTCTTTAACTGCCCCTAAGTGGCCAAAAGAATCAATTAATGGTCCGTTCTCACTCCCAAGCAGTGATGTGTTTTAGGGTATACACAGGTATACGGAGTGTACCCTCTTCTATTTCCAGCGGTTCACAATATACCATGTCGATGTGTCCTTGGGCAAGACACGTAACCCTTTGCTTCCGTAGATGTGCCTACGGTGTGTGAATGTGAATGTTAGTTAGTCCTGTTGGGTGGCACCTTCATCAGTGTATGAATGGGTGAATGACATGATGTGTGAAAAGCACTTTGACTGGTCGGAAAGACTAGGAAAGCTCTACACAAGTTCAGTCCATTTACCCACCTAACAGACAAAAAGCCATTGGAATATTTAGGACTCCTTCCTGGAAACCTTCCCCTCTACCTAGTAGTACATCCATTTTATCAACACTTGCAGCTTGGTCAGTGGCCCTACGCTCCTACGTGGCTGTAGTTATGGAGGGAGTAAAGATGGAGAGAAGGAACAAAGCAGAATGTAAGAAAGTAGAATAACATGTGTACAGTGTGTACCTGTCACTCTGTAGCTGTCTTGGACCACTCCTGTTCTGCGTAAAGCAAGTATACAAATGTACGCCGATGGACAAAGTTTTATCTTCAGCTCATAATGTCAAAAAATAGATCTAACTTTATTTAACACACTTGTTGCGTTTAAACTTACAAAACACATACCTACTTTACCCCAAACCGTGACCTTTTCCTAATCCTTACCATGTGTACCTGTACCTGAGTGTTTCATGTGAACAGTGTACGCATGTAACGAGCGCAAACTGACACATCCAAAACTGTGCTAAAGGGGTACGCAGAGCATGTCGGGCCTCTAACCAAGCTGTCATATTTGCGGAGTTGGCAGTGGGAACGTGTTGTTCTTACAGTGCGCGCTGTAATTCAAGGTAAAGGTTCTTGAGCCTAGATTATTGAATGACTTTGTAGCCTAGCATTCATGGTGCCCAGTGAATGAATCCTTCTCACTGGTCATCTCTTAACTTTTCCTTAAACGCAACCATGACGTCACAATTTTCATTTGTTCAATAACTGGTTTATGACCAAATAAGTTCCAAGCTAATTATATTACAATCAACCCCCAGATATTAAGCGCTAATTAGCAAATGTTAGCATGCCAACACACTCAACTAAGATGGTGAATTTGGTAAACATTGTACCTGCTAGACATTAGCATCGTCACTGAGAGCATGTCACCTGGAACACCGAGAATAGTTACTTTACATACTGGGCTTCATGGTCACTGCTTTGAACAAACTTTATTGGCAGTGTCATCGACGCCAGGTGCAGAACTACAAGCGGATCACCATCTCTCAAGAACAGCAGCTCCAGCCACAGGAAGTGTGCTGGTTTGTGTGTTTTATGATACTCCGCAACACAGATGGATTCATTAACATTTTCAAATGTATGAGGACAGCTTCACATCGGTACCAAGAGAGAAAGAGAACGTGAGAGCCAAACACACACACACCCACGGGGCTTATCTTTACCTGCACACACACACACACTCCCATCCACACATACACACACACACACTCCCATCCACACACACACACACACACACACACCTTAATGCATGGCGGCATGCTGTGCTGCGTGCCCCCAGGGTGTGTGTTTGTGTCTGTGTATGTGTGTGATGGAGAATGGGAAGAGAGTCGTTGCCCTGCTGTTGAACCCACTACATTTCTGTCCTCCTCTTCCATCTCTCTCTCTCATGCTTGATGTATGCCGCTCAGCGATCGCAGCCCTGAAACCTTTTCTCCACGTCTTCATTTCCAAAACATCCAAATTAACTAACGGAATTTATGGAATAAATGAGCACCTTCTGGTCTCTCTGGCTCAAAAGGAGAAACGTGGAGGGAGAGATGCACAGAGTGAAAGATGAGCCGAGGATAAGAGAAGAGAATATAGCAGCAGAGAGGAAGACGTGTCCACCGATGGGAATATACTAAACTGTACAATATGCAGTGTTAGAATACATCCAGTTCCTTTACA